>NC_060077.1:54108469-54412901 GCF_922984935.1 Meles meles
CCCTCTCTCTGCCTGACTCTCTGCCTACTTGTGATCTCTCTCTCTCAAATAAATAAATAAAATCCTAAAAATAAATAAATAAATAAATAAATACATTTCAAAGTAGTTATATAATTTGGTCCCCCAAAGCAGCTCATAAAATGTAATTTAAATGCCTGGATAAAACTTAGATATCATTAGTCTTAATCTTTCATCTTACAAACAGGGAAAGAAAAACTCACTGTACTTCTCTTGACTCTTATTACTGAACCCGTAATTTTTTTTTTACTTTTAAATTTATTTATTTATTTTTTTCAGCATAACAGTATTCATTGTTTTTGTACAACACCCAGTGCTCCATGCAATACGTGCTCTCCCTATTACCCACCACCTGGTTCTCCCAACCTCCCACCCCTGCCCCTTCAAAACCCTCAGGTTGTTTTTCAGAGTCCATAGTCTCTTATGTGAACCCATAATTTTATTGGAGTTTAATCCAATTGTATTTGGGTTTCTTTTATTTGCATCTGAAATTCAAATACCTGATGTAAGACTCATCTTTCCAAATTTCTTATTCTCTGTTCCATTCTCCATTATCTATTTAACTGTTATAGATCTACTCACTTGTCCCTGCAGATGTTTAAAACCACTTTAATGTATTTTGTTTGATTCCTTTCGAAAACAAAGACCTAAAAGAAGATGAAATCAGAGAGGGAGACAAACCATAAGAGATTCTTAATCATGGGAAACAAACTGAGGGTTGCTGGAGGGGAGGAGGGGTGGAGAGATGGGGCAACAGGGTGATGGATACTAAGGAGGGCATGTGATATAATGAGTTTTATGTATGACTGATGAATCACAAACCTATACCTCTGAAACCAAAATTACATTAAATGTTAATTAATTGAATTTAAATAAAATAAAATAAAATGCAAAAACAATAGTATCAAAATGTATGATATCCTTTTTTATAGGATTATAATATCAGGTGTATAATGGTTAATTTTATGTGTCAGTTTAGCCTGGCTAAGTGGTGCTGGGATGACTGGTAAAACATTATTTTTGAGTGTGTCTGTAAAGATGTCACAGGAAGAGATTAGCATTTGAAGTGGACTAAGAAGGTCACCCTACCAATGCAGGGGGGCACTATTCAATTCATTGAAAGACTAGAACAAAAAGGCAGAGGTAGGGTGAATTTGATCTTGGCCTTAGCTGAAACATGGATCTTTTCTTGCATTCAAACATTGGCACTCTTGGTTCTTGGGCTTTCAGACAAACCGGGGCCTACACCATCAGCCCCTAGAGTCTCAGGTCTTCAGAACTTGGACTGAATTACCCTACCAGCTTTCCTGGTTTTTCAGCTTGCAGATGACAGATCATGGGAATTCTTGGTCTTCGTAACCAAATGAGCCAATTCTTAATCTCATCTTATCCCTAAAGCTCTCTCTCTGCATACCCTATTGGTTCTGTTTCTTTGGCGAACACTGACTGATACAGAGTGTAACATTTTGAAATAAAGATTTTTAGCTGAAAGTGCAAAGGTAATAAGAAGCCTAAATTTATCAAATGCAATTACATATTTTCTGTTTATTTAAAATTTTAATTTTGTTAATAAGAATTTGTGATACAATGCTTTATGGTATCAAAGCATTGTTTTCTTTTATAATCCCTAATAGCAGGCTCTGTCATAATGCTGAAATTATTTCCTTCCTACAAAAACAGTCATCCGTCTGAGCATGTCAGACAAATTATGGACACATCAGCATAG
Organism: Meles meles; assembly: GCF_922984935.1. Classification (NCBI taxonomy): domain Eukaryota; kingdom Metazoa; phylum Chordata; class Mammalia; order Carnivora; family Mustelidae; genus Meles; species Meles meles. The sequence goes on from NC_060077.1 coordinate 54,110,214, forward strand.
ACAATAATTCTGGTATTGTGTAATCTTACCTTAAAAAAACATTGCAGTTTGGTGAGAAAAGAAAAACATGTGTCTGTATTTCAATTACACTGGAATGCCATCTATTTGAAACTAGACCCCAGTTAGAGCTTGATGAAAAATTCTAGAATCACACAAATACCAATTATTCTGGGTGATCACAGTGTTTGGAATTATTTTCAATGCAAATTCAGAGCCATCCGGGGAATCTTTGCCAAGAGCAGATCTCCCTTTTAATAGAAGACTTACAGTTCCTAGATTCTTATTAGGGTCTCCAAATCATTTGCTTCTTGCTTCTAATTTCAGTTATAAACTCATCATTAAGAGATTCAAATCATCCTTGTGCTTTGGGTTATTTGTACTTGTTCTATCTCCACAAATTCTTCCATTTTAAATATGTCTCTGTGGCCCCTTATTTGTTTGTTGTTTTTATTTTTTAAATCAAAGTTGATGTGTCATATTAAGAAACAAAAACATAATAGCTACTTCATGCTTTCTTTGATGTGTCAGTAAAGCTTATCAATGTTAATTGAAAGTTTAAACATCAGACTACCACACTATCAATCGGCAGTTATATATTGGGAAATAAGTTTCACTTCTGCCCCCACCTTTGAATCAAATAAAAGGCCCTGTTACTGCCTTTGACTCCATAACAGCACGTCTTTGACACCTTTCACCGCATAGTGATTGTCTATAGTTTATTATTCGGGCCAGTTATTGTGCTATCATCACCATGAGTTTCAATTAAGCCAGGGGCTTAAGAACACACAAATTTAATGTGTTAGGTCAGTGAATGCAACACCTGACTGTAAAGATGACAAAGAACTCCCGAGCCCAAATTACCCAAGCTTTAGGTAATGTGTTCTGTATTAATAGAACAGTTCTTGTAGCAATATTTTATTCTGAATTGTATAATAAAGGTAGCTGGCATCATCAACTAGTGAGTTATTGTGAATTTGAAGAGAGTCTTGGAACCTCAAGCTGGAGAATAACTACAACTCCATTAAAATAAGGAACTGCTTCAAAGACGATACCATCACCACTACAAAAATACAACAAAATGAAGCACTGTGCTATTTCTTCCCATTAATTCCCTGATGAATGGCATTGTTGATATACACATATTTCTAGAAAATAGAAACCTGTATATCACACACGATTTGGCCTAATAGATGATGTGGGCAGTTTGAAAGTCTTGTTTGAATATCAAAACAAAATAAGAACACACCACAAAGGAGGGATGCGTTCGAGATGGCAAGATAGTAAGATCCTGAACTTACTTCCTCCCATGGACACAGCAAACTTACGATGACAAGTGGAGAAATCGCCTCTGAAAAATACGTGAAAACTGAATGAACACTGCCTTCACATCAAAGGATTAAAGGTGGCAAGAAAATAGGTAGGAGAAGCAGAAACACAAACAAACAAAACAAAACAAACAACAACAACAAAACACACACACAAAAACAAACCTATTCCACAATCAGAAGGGGTCACAAAAATACAGAAATTTTTCCTGAGAAGGAAGTGGTCTGTGCTTCACATCAGTCACACTAACCCCTAGATCCTGCACAGTAGAGATAACCTTCCAAAATGCCTGGCTTTGAAAACCAATGGAGAGTACATCCAGGAAAATCATGGTAACCAACTTAGAGAACTTGATGTTGAAGGAAGATCAAGTCTAAAGCAGTGAAAATGCCATAAACAACCTGACTGAGACCAAATTCTTGAAAGACTCAGAAATTGGTAGCCATTTAGGAAATTTTGAAAATGGAGGTGAATGTACACTGCAGGCAGGAAGATCCAGATTTCTTTTTTCAATCAACTCATATTAGTGAATCTTGTATCTTCTTAAAGAAAAGAGGATGAATTCTGAAGAAAGTGAACCAGAGCAATTCACAGTGATAATTCATAGGCATTATCTGAAGAGATATGCATCCCCCTTGTATACTTCTTGGGAAACTACTGGAGGATCTCGTTCCCCCAAGCAAAAAAGAAAACAAAGAAGTGGAAAACCTAAGATACAAGAAACAGAAAAGCCACCCTAAAGAAAAGAAAAGGACATTTCAGGCTGATGTGAAAGGGAGATGCTAGAATCACATTTGTTCATTAGGTCAGTCTAGAGGGAATCCGGAGCATACAGAGAGGAACCCAGTCCCCTTGGAGCATACAGGACAGTGGATACAGTGGAGCATACAGGACTGTACTGCAAGGTACAGGTGTGTCAGTATTCTGAGAGAAGGGTTATGCACTAGAGAGAATTTTATGATAATTAGTCATAGGCACATGTGTAACTAAGCATAAAATAAAAAACCTTAATCGTTAATTTCAAGAAAACAAAAAGTTACACATGAAAGGAAATATAAACTTAGTATAATGCAATGTTTAGCTATAACTTCTATGTTCAGTTACAATAGTGTAAATATTTGTATTAGTTTCCTATTCCCACATAACAAATTATCACCAAATTCAGCAGCTTAAAAGCACACACAATTATTTTGCGGTTTAGTAGGTCTGGAGTACAAGAAAGTGTAGCTGGGTTTTCCGTTTCTGGTCTCCCAGGGTTTCAAATGTTATGTGGGCTGGGCCATGTTTCTTTCTGGAACTCAGGGTCCTTTTCCAAATTTATGCAGTTCTTGGCAAGATTCAGTTCCTGTGGTTATATGACTCACAGCCCTTACTTCATAATGATCATTGGCTGGAGGACACCTTCAGCTTCTAGCAGTCATCTGCAGTTCTCTGCCATGTGGCCCTCCCCACAGGAGTTCATCTGACAGCCGTTGGCTTCCTCAAGGCAAGGAGGAGGTTTTCTCTCTCTACTCTACTAATATAGACTCTAACAAGATAATAAGAATGGAGCAGCCATTCAGGAGAGGAGCAACCCATCACCTTTCCCATATTGTATGGACTAGAAGCAAGTCATAGGTCCCACCCATACACAGGGGGAGGGGATTATACAGGGCATATTACCAGTGGCTAAAGATTATGGGAACCAATGTAGGTTTCTGCTTCCCACAATATTAAATATGGATTGAAATAAAAGTTGTGAAGTGGCAATATTAGAAGAATAGAGGAAGGTGAAGTCTATGTGGGCATGTAAGATCCCATGGGTTCTTCATATTCTCACAATCTGTAGTATCGAAAACAAATCAGTATTTGAGGAAATTACATAGAAATATGAAGAAACATATCAGAAACAATGTATTTAATCCTTTTCCTGCATCTATCTTTGGGAAAAAAAGAAAATTAAAAAAAAATATAAGTAGCATTTGAACTAAAAAGCAGCTGTGGATTTGAGAGAAGAAAATGGGTGATGGAAATACTGATGGAAAGGTGAAGAGAAAGAAAGAGTTAACTTATACTTGGAAATGGGGTTATGGAAACAAAGATGGTGAAGCTTTCTAAGATAGATAGCAGTAGGAATTCATGTAGACATCGATAGAAAATTTAATATGTTTCTTAAAGGTTTATGTCAGAATATTTTCTCGAATGTATATAACTTCTGAAGAAATAAACAAAGATCAATAAGACAGTTTGTCAGAACACCATACATAATAAAGTGGTAGTTTAAGGGAAGTTTGTGGAATTAATTTTTTTAAATAGTGATTTGATTCAATTATTCAATAAAGGGAAAATTTTAATTTGGCAATGAGTGGTCTGAAAACAATATAGGAAAACAGGAAAAAAATTGTTACAAAGGGATTAATATTCTTTTAAGAAACATCAGTCATGGATATATCAATTTAAGCATCCTTGTTAACAAGTTAATTTCAGCAGCTTCATCAGCAAAAATGCAAATAGGTGAATTCATACAAATACTAATTTCCTGCCTGTGTGTAATTTCCTGCCTGTGGGTCTTTAAAGACAGGCAAGACACAGTAACAAGTCATACCCACAAATATAAAGTTCCTGAGCTTAAAATTTTTCATTTTATATGTTCGTAGATAAGAACAAACCATGCAGAGAGTATTTCCCCTTAAAAACAGATGGTGACAGTGTTTTCCTCTGAATATCACTTTGTACATAGGTTCCCTAAAAGTTAGGGCCCTAGTAAGAACTTAAACTGTTAATAAAGGGAGGAGCATCTGATAACAAAACAATTTTAAATTAAATAAAAGGCAAGGGGGCACCTGGGTGGCTCAGTGGGTTAAAGCCTCTGCTTTCAGCTCAGGTCATGATCTCAGGGACCTGGGATCAAGCCCTGCATTGGGCTCTCTGCTCGGCAGGGAGCCTGCTTCTTCCTCTCTCTCTCTCTGCCTGCCTCTCTGCCTCACTTGTGATCTCTGCCAAATAAATAAATAAATAATCTTTTAAAAATAAATAAATAAGAGGTAAAAAGAGTTTGAGAGATCTAGGGACTGTAGACATGGCAGTAGTTTTCAGACAATAATAAGCATTTGAAAAATTTTGGCAGAGGTTCGTGTTCCAAAGTGATAAAATAAAATAATTACAAAATAATAAAAATGTGTTCCTCCCTAGGACAAAGTTTTGTTTCATCTTCTATCTCAAGCAAGACAGCTAATACTCTCCTGGATATTTCATCTTCAGTTTTACTTTGCATAACAAAAAGATCTATAATAGATCATGACATAAATTATACCCAAAATGCAGTGTGAAATCATCTTGTGAACATACAGTTTATGAATAGTGATTAGCCTTCTTAAATCTGTCCATAAAAGGGGGAAAAGAGCAATATAAAAATAGAGATAGGAAGAATTTCCATTCAATGTGTTAGTATGATGAGGTTCAGATACTAATACATAGCTTATCAAATACTACAAATTTCCACATCAGTATCTTCAACAGATCATGAAAGGTGAGAGTGGAACTGAAAATACAAGTTAAACAAAAAACAAACAAGAATGCCTTCCCCCCAAATACAAACAAACAAATACAAAAATCATGGATAAAATGCAGAGACAATATGTTCTAAAGAGTAAATGCCTAAGGAGTGGAACAGAGGAGCAGAGCAACCTCCTGGACAGAACTGAGCAGTTAGAGTTAAGTGAGGCAATGTTAATACTACATAAGTCATTCACTCCAACAAGATGAACTGCTGTGGGTAGCAAAAACATTTCATTTCAGCACTACCTATGTATATTTTAATGGTAAATAATGAACCTTAGCAAATAGTGCATCTGTTCCTTTTTTACAATGTAACAAAATTTTAATAATAGAAAGATTTTTAACACTATGTTATAATTTAAATCTATATGACTCCAGAGAAGATATTTGGGTACCCGATAAGACTTCCTTTGGGCCTTGGACAATTATGCTCCGAACCCCTCAACTTGAATTCTGATTTTCTAGTTTTCGAGCTTGATATAGTCTAAACTCTGACTTTCAAAATAAACCCTGTTTATAAAGAAGAGTAAATACTAAATTATAGTATGTTTAACACACAGAAAAAGATTGCTCTCAATTCCAAAAGCACTTGGAGTTTAAAATGGAAAAATCTCAGCTAGTCTGAAAAGTATCCAATGGTCAAATGTCTGAAAAACTGAGTAGCATACTTTCAAATGATACTGTTAGTCTTTCAACACACTAAATAGAATCATCGAAACTTCAGTACAAGATTTAAGAATATTTAAATTGGCTTAGGGAAGTTGGTAGATTCATGGGTAATTTGATAATTGAATGATTTGTAAAAAAATGACATAAAACTCCCATTACTTTCAGACTACTGAGTAATGACAGAAATGAAATACAGAGGGGGTCTGAAGATATTTTTTTAGGTGAAATAGAACTCAGAAATGGTCCTTTTAGAAACTAAAGTCTTTTGGCCAATTGTGACCTCTCAGTACTGAAGGTTGACACTCTTAGATTAATATAGTTTTGTGATGAATATCATTGGGAAGAGAAAGACGTTTTTACCAAATATTATATGAGAAATAGGGTGCTTATTTACTAGCTTGTTTAACAAGTGTCCCTATTTCACTGCAGGCTAGGCTTGAACATGACTATGACAGAATAACGTTCATTAATATGAATATGAATTATATGTACTATGGATAGTCTTGAAAGATACATGTTGGTCATTTTCTACTGTTGGTAACTTCAATGAAAACAAGTTATTCAGATGCCTAGTGTTCAGATACTAACACATCAGTGGTGAGTAAAACAGTAAAAGGAGTAGAAAAACATCCATAACTAATAAAGTAACTGACATTCTCTTTTTATAGCAATTAAAAAATTCAATTCAAATATGGGCTACTAGTTTTCAATCAGTAATATGATATAAACAAGTACATTTAACTTCATGAATAATTTGATACATTAAGAAAATGATGGCATTAAAAATAGATGTCATCATTGCTGCTCATTCCTGAGATGCAATAATGATTGATCATCATGAGTATGCAACTGAAGTCTTGTTCGATTCTATGGAACTTAAAATGAGCATTATTTTACTAAAATTTTAGGACCTGTCAGCATGTTTGTTGTTTTTACTTGATTACTGATTCTTTCATGTAACTGCAACTATTTTTTAAACTATATTTATACTTTAAAAAACTAAAATTCATGTGCATACAAATTATATTGATATATTCTTTTTGAAACCCAACCAATATTTTGAATTTTAATATTGAAAAAATGTAGTTTACATGTTTTGTGAAACCTAACAATGTGTTAAAAATAACTATAAGCATTTCTAATTACACACTTACCTAATCCATTTTAGTAACATTTGATCTTTTGTAACTAACAATGAACATCAATCTGTAAATAAAAATTGCTTATAAAACAATCTCAGACAAAATGATTATTAGTAGCTAAATCAAAGAAGCATACATTGTCATTTAAACTAACAGTATAATAAAAATACATGTCAAATATAAAAAAAACTTCTCATTTAAACCTTGAGCATATGTATTGAAATGACAAAAATGTTAGTTTTTTAAGCTTTAGGCTGAACATGCCATTTCCTGAGTTGTATGCAAGTGTGCTGCTCTAGCTTGCCAATCAATTTAAACTGACATTTTGTTAGAACAGGAGTATTAGGGGAATAAAAGATGAACATGCTTTCATCCTTACTCACAAATCAATTCTATTCTGTGCACAAAACATAGAAAATCTTTTAGCTCAAGTTATTAAAATACAATCCTAACAAAGTCATTGCATTTTTCTTCTCTTGTCCAATGTAATGTTCATGAATAAGTGCACAAATTATGTACTATGAGTGTCATTATAAACTTACATATCTGCAGTAGTAATGGTGATAAAAATACCATTTTGCTAGAGAAGAACATTAAATTTTCTTTTCCTTTTTTTTTTTTTTTTAAGTAGGCTCCACACTGGACATGGAGCCAAGTGCAGGCCTTGAGCTCATGAACCTGAGATCAAGACCTGAGCTGAGATCAAGAGTCAGATGATTAACTGATTGAGGTGCCCCCAAGAACATGTAATTTTTTTTAATTAAAATATTTTTTTTTCAGCGTAACAGTATTCATTGTTTTTGCACAACACCCAGTGCTCCATGCAATACGTGCCCTCCCTATTACCCACCACCTGTTCCCCCAACCTCCCACCCCCGACCCTTCAAAACCCTCAGGTTGTTTTTCAGAGTCAAGAGCATGTAATTTTAAAGTGGATATTCTTTGTTTTACAAAGAGAGCCAAAGGAAGACTTATAGTAAACTTAGAATGGAGAATGGGTACCCGTATTGTTTACATGGGGCTTGTTTTCATCAATAATCAATCCAATGTGTCCTCGTTAAAAAAAAAAAAAATCCAGTAAATTTCTTATATGGGTGAAAGATATGATTTTCATTTGTCTTGATACTGGTTGTATGTGCTCCATGGAAGGGTAATGTATGCCAGATTTGACAAGCTATTTGTGTCTTGATCTTATTGTAAGTTTTGAACCATCTCAATGATTCAGAGTACACTCTTGTTTACTGAATGACATTCTTGGGCTTAAAATGCTTTAGCTATGTCTGTAGATAACCTAAATTGGACTTTCTAGCAGCATGGAGTAGTGGTTTTAAAATATGTCCACAAGGGGGCGCCTGGGTGGCTCAGTGGGTTAAGCCACTGCCTGCCGCTCAGGTCATGATCTCAGGGTCCTGGGATGGAACCCTGCATCGGGCTCTCTGCTCAGGAGGAAGCCTGCTTCCCCCTCTCTCTCTGCCTGCCTCTGTGCCTCCTTGTGATCTCTGTCCGTCAAATACATAAATAAAATCTTTAAAATATGTCCACAGGTTCTTTGATGATTCTTCTACTTCAAAAGGTAGCCCCATACTGCTCCCCTTCAGTGTGGGTAGAACTTTTTTCATTATGTTCAGTGAGCCAACATATAGTACATCATTAGTTTTTGATGTAGTGTTCAACAGTTCATTAGTTGCATATAGCCAATAGAATGTAGTAGAACTGATTGTAACGGATACCTAAAATTCAGATATAAGAGGCTTCACACTTCCTTCTTACTTTCCTATTGCATTTCTTTACCTATGGTAGATAGCTTATGTGTCTTGAGGACATCCAAGCAGAACTATGACAGGTCCTGTGGTCTGCAGCACAACTTTATAAATAAGCCATCTTGGAAACTGAAAATCCCAGCCCTGGTTATCTTCTAGATGGTGCAGCCCAGCCACCCACCTTGACTAAAGCATCAAGAGAAATCCAGATCCAGAACTGGCCAGATGGACCCCTTCTGGGTTCTGAACTCTCAGGAACTGAGTGTGATACTGTATGTTTGTTAAACTTGGGAATAATTTATTACATATGAGATTATTATTCAATCAAGGATTACTGATAACAATATGAATCCTTTAACTATCAAATCTAATCGAATAGGAGTTCTTATCTCTTTCCAGATAATAAAAGGATCATAATTCATTGTTCGCTCCCATTAACACCTTCTTAAATTATTTGGTATTTTGCTATGCATTTTGATTCTATATGTTTCTAAGTCTGAAGATGTTATTGTTCTTATTGTTATTGGTGTTGATTTATGCAGTCAATATTTGTGAAGTCTCTCTCCTTTTTTCCCTTTTGCAAATGTCTTGACTTCACTTTTATTCTTGAAAGATGTTTATGACAGTTACAGAATTCATGGTTGACAATTATTTGCTTTTAGCGTTTGAAGATATATTCTTTCATTTTCTTTTGGCCTCCTTTTTTTTATTCTGTTAAAAATTTTAGTTCCTTTGCAAGTAATAACTTTCTACTTTTCTTCATATGTTTTCTCTTTGATTTTGGTTTTAAGTGATATGTTTTCTTTCCTATGGTTTCTTCGCATTTATCTTTTTTTTTAAAGAATTTATTTATTTATTTGAGAGAGAGTGAGAGCATGAGCAGGGGGAGGGGCATAGAGAGAAGGACAAGCTGGTTCCGTAGCTGGGCGCCTTCCCAGGACCCTGAGGTCATGACCTGAGCTGAACCCCTAGAGCCACCCAGGTGCCCCTCTTTGCACTTATCTTATATAAGTTCATGGGATAATATTAAGCATTTTTTTTCTTCAAATATTACTTTGGTCTCACTCACACTCTTTGTCTATGTTCATACTTAAGTCAATATTTTTTTTTTATCAGACTTACCTTGTAGATTGTGAATTGTTGTTTCAACTGTCTTATACATTATTAAATCCATTCACGGAATTTTAAATTTCAATTATATTTTTCTCTTAGGTCAAAAATTTTCATTTTACTTACTTTAAAGTGTCTTTGACTACTTTTCTATGTAAGTACATTTACCAATTTTTAAAGTAAATGATGTTTCTGTATTGTTTTAAAAACTTATTTGTACCGTCAGAAAGTCATTCACCAAATTTTTTTTTAATTTTTGTGATTAATATTTAATTCCCTAACCTATCTAGAATATATTTGTTTTATATATGATGTAAAGTAGTGGATCCATTTCATTCTTTTATATGGATAATTATATTTCACCTTTACTTACTGTAAATCTGTTCCTTTTCTCTCTGTTCTGGCTTGCAAGGTCTATTATGTATCAACATTTCTTCTATACATGTATCTGTTTCTGAGCTCATTGTTTCATTGATCAGTTAGTCTATATCATTTTGGGAAAATACTGTGTCAGTTATTATGGACCCTGACATCCTAGAGATAAAATTCCTACCTTTTATTATTCTCATTCAGAGGGATTTTCCCTATTTTTGACCCTAAGTTTATATACATTTTAAAATTATTTTCAGACTATAGGTTAATTTGGAGACAGTTTCAATCAATTATTTCTCCTTTTCATGAGCATGGCATATATGTCCATTTATTTGAATCTTTTTTAATGTTTTTGCAATTTATTTCCATTTTTGTCTTTGTAAAACATGAAATAAAAATTATTTTTTCTCATTGTAAAGTAGACCTAGATACATCTGAATTTAATATTTCCTTGTTATCTTTTGAAGAATTACCTTTTACTCCTCAGAGGTGTTCTTATTTTGAGTGTGGGAAATCACACTCCTCATAGGTATTGATAGCTCTCACACCAGTTTAAAGAAATGGCTAAACTCTACTCTTGTCTATCTCAGACCAGATGACTTCAATTAGTACAGAGATTCTCTCTAGGGGGGAAAAAGTTTCAGAAACTAGAAATACAGTTTTGATGGTTTTTTTTTTTAACTTTTTTTTTTAAAGATTATTTATTTATTCATTTGACACACAGAGAGAGAAAAATCACAAGTAGGCAGAGAGGCAGGCAGAAGGAGAGGGGGGGAAGCAGACTCCCTGCTAAGCAGAGAGCTTGATTCCGGGGCTTGATCCCGGGACCCTGAGACGGTGACCTGAGCTGGAAGGCAGAGGCTTAACCCACTGAGACACCCAGGCACCCTTATTTTTTAAGTTTTTGTTGTGCATGTGTGTTTCTTTAAATTTCACTGGGCAATTCCACAAGTTGGGGACATCTGCTTCAGCACCTAGGGGAAAAGCAGCACTGGTTGCAGGTTTTCCTTGAAATGTATTGCTAGCCTGAGTCTCAAGGGTAAGGGTGGACAACTGCTTCCCCAAAGGCAGGCACATTTTCACCATATCTTTTTCATGAATCTTCACAAAGGCAAAGTGTCTGTGTTTTCCTGCTGTTAACCGTATGAACTCAAGGCTGAAAATATTTGCACTAAAGAGTAGAAGATTCGTTCCCCAAAATGGGTTGGTATGCATTACTATCATTAATGCAGCTAGTAATTTCCCAAGTGTATGGGTCATTGTTTTAAGTCTTTAGTTTGTAAACAGTTGAGAACCAATCAGAGTTTCCTTAGTATATGAAGGTTTTATTACAAGGTTACAGGTTGGCATGAATTTTAATCATAAGACTAAAACTTAAGAAAATTAATATGCTTTAGGATACAATCAGATTTTGAATCAGGAGATTTAAACTTGTGTAAGAGGTCAAATTTGTAATTTTCTAATATTCCCTAGAAATTATTGTGATGCTTGTTTCTCTCAATTTTTGTTTTCCACCATTGCTTCTAGGACATACACCTCATCATACTTGAGTTACTGCTTTTATGTATCTTTTTAAAATCCGCAATTATTTATCTTCCACTAAGTTTAAACATACCATATCCTTACTAAGAATTTATACTTCCTCTTACATAAACTCTGTATTGGTAAGCTTTTTGTTTTTTAGATTTTAATTTATTTATTTATTTGATTGAGAGAGAGAGAGTGCAAGCAAGGGGAGGAGCAGACAGAGAGGGACAAGCTGAGTAAGGTGACAAGCTGAGAAGGGACACCATGCTAAGTAAAAAGCTGGAGTCCCAGAGATCATGACCCCAGTCAAAACCAAAAGCAAGGCCACTCAATGGACAGAGCCACCCAGGCACCTCTGTATTCATAACCTTTGCCAAATTTTTCAGTTCATTGTTTTTAACAAAATATTTTAAATTATTTGGAACGAAACTATAAAAAGTAGTTCCTTGTATTTCCTTGAAGATGTGAATTCAGTGCTTTCAATCTTCTGCCTTTAGTCTGTGGTGGGAGGCATAACATCATTTTCTGAGCTCTTACTATTCCCCATTTGTCCTTTTCATTCATTTAATCAAAATAGTTTAAGAATTATTTGGGTATAATGTCAGCATTTATTTTTATTTCTTTTTTTTTAAGATTTTATTTATTTATTTGACAGACAGAGATCACAAGTAGGCAGAGAGGCAGGCAGAGAGAGGGAGCAGGGTAGAAGCAGGCTCCCCGCTGAGCAGAGAGCCCGACGCGGGACTCGATCCCAGGATCCTGGGATCCTGACCTGAGCCGAAGGCAGCGGCTTAACCCACTGAGCCACCCAGGCGCCCAGCATTTATTTTTCTATTGCATTTCACTTATCTATACATTTTTGAGCATCTACAAATATTTTGAGGGAAACTCGGTTAAAATTTGCTATTATAAAAAGCAAAGTTTAGTTACTATAATAAAAACTTTGCACTCCAGTAATGGGAGCCCCCCCTGCAAAAACATAATTGCAATTAACAATTGTAGTTGCTTTATTTCTGCAGGGTGATTTTTTCTTTAATTACCAACTTTTTCTATATCAATACCTTTAATTTAAATAGCCTACTGGTGATTCGTAGAAACTCATATTTAATAAGTAAGTTTTTGGTTATATATTTAATGCCAGTATTTCTTTATTACCCTTATAATTTATAAAAACCTAAGTGGGAATAGTATTTTGAAAATTTTCTCTTTAGACTTCTCAACTGTCATTCATTTTTGTCTTATATGAATATCTCTTCTCCTTGCTTTGGTACCCTTTAAAATATTTTTCAAAAACACAGTAATAATTTTATATTAATTATTTTGGCTGTCCAATGTATTCTGAAATTTCAGATTTGCTTTTCACTGTTGTTTGGTTTTATATATGTTGCTTTTTTCCCTTTTATCCAAAATGTGTCTATTTTGCTTTTGATCACTGCTTTATTCTTACCATCTTTTCTTTATTGGAACTGATCATTTACTGATGGTTTCTGGTGAATTACCTTCTGTTTGTTACTGTGTCTCTACTTTTTATCTGGTTCATTTCCCATGCATTCTAGAGGCATTTCCTTAATTTGTTTCTTGTGTATTAAATTCAATTACCTTCACTGTTTGTCCCTATTTTATACAAACAATAAAGATTTTTATGCCCATAGCAATTTTGGTTCAGTTGCATTATATTCTCATCTCTAATCTTTGCCTTTCTGTAGTAGCCTTATGTTTAATATAGACAATTGCTTTCTTAAAGATTTTGTAAAAATGAATAAAATGTGTCATTTTCTCACAATTGTCTATTTATAAGACAACATTCCTCCAATGAACTTCTTGTCATCCTGTTTTGTCTCAGTAGTAGAACTCAGATTGTGGTTTGCATTTAGGTTTCCCCCTTGAGTTTGGACCACAAGAGTATAACATACATTTAATCCTACTCGTGTGTTTCAGGTTATGAACTATCCTAGCTTCTTCCCTGATAATGCTTTATTATGGGATTTTATTTTTAACAATCATCCCCAGTGACTATCTTTTCTAAATTCAGAGATTATTACTGAAAACAGTCCACGTTCAAGTCCAAGCTACCTTCTGAAGTTAATTTCCACTATTCCCAATTATTGTTGTCCTTCCATTCAATTTTCCTTTCCATTCAAATTTGAAACTCCTGACATATTTTTATTGTAACTCTTTTTAATGCTATTTCTTCTATTCAGGTTCTAACTAAAATTCCATAGCCTTCAAAAGGCAAACTGATGCTCTGATAAGATATCTATTGTTTTTATCTCTTTTGTGCTACTTTTTATCAGTTTATGTCTCTATTTTACCTCTTAAACTTGTCTTATGTCTAATCAAGACCAAAGTCATCATCTTGGTTGTTACCACAATTTTGCAAAACAGTCAAATAGTGCTAGGAACATATTAAACACTAAAACCATTCTTACTAAGAGGATGAAGGCACTTCCTCCATTAAAAACTTGTTTGTGATAGCATGTACTGATTTGAAAGCATGTAAGGTACACTCAGGAAATTAAATATATTCTTAAAAGATATTCATACAAAGCATGTTAGTTTCACTTAACAAGCAGAAATACAAAATGTTGTAAATCCTTATCAGAAAACTGGCTACATATATTAATAAACATATATTAATTGTCCAATGATTTTCCCACTCTGGAAATATCATGCATTAATGGACTGCTCATATCACTCTTATTCATTTATTTTTTAAATTGAATTGGAGAACACTCATTTTAACTCTAGTAAAACTTAAAAATGAGTTATTCCATGAATTGTCAGAAAATTATGAAATTAAGGTAGTTTTTTGCCTTGCTCTCAAGTGTCAGTAATTTTGGTATATTAATTAATTAAGATTTTATTTATTTATTTGTCAGAGAGAGGGAGAGAGAGCGAGCACAAGCAGGGGGCGTGGCAGGTAGAGGGAGAAGTAGGCTCCCTGCTAAGCAAGAAGCCTGATATGGGACTCAATCCTGGGATCTTGGGATCATGACCTTCATGGGTGCCTGGATGACTCAGACAGCAGAGCTTCACTGTCTGAGTCATCCAGGCACCCATGAAGGCCTAAAAAAATATCCAAAATAATAAACACAAGGATTACTACTAATTTTAACAACTTCCTGGGTCTCTTTGACTTTTATGTTTGCTATCATAAGCTGAATGCAGTCTTGCCCACTTTTATTTCTTTTGACACTTTGTCATCTGCAGCATATTTCAAAATGTAAATATTCCTTTTTGTCCTGGAAAAGTTGTACAGTGAATACGACTGTTTTGACCTTTTCAATATTCTCCATTTTGACTGGTTGTCTCTTCTAATCACAGGTTCCTAGGGTGGTAAACAGGGAAAGTTGGGCATGGCAAGCGAATCAAATTACGGAATACTAAAAAGGTCATAGTAGGATGCCTTTAATTTCACAGAACATAAGAGATAGGGAAAAAAAGATAATGTTTGAAAAATGAGGAAATGTGATTTTATGTGTGTTTTTCACAAATAACTAGTCAAAGCCAATGATGAACTTCCTTTTGTTTAGCCCAATTTTTAAATTATTTTTGGACTACATCTGAAAAGTCAGTAAGCATATTCTTACAGTGAATTTAATATAATTAATTCTGTTTTTCTTTGAATTAACAATGTATCAAATCCTCTTGAGTAGGAAACCTTTATTGTGTTAGTGCAGATAATATTTAACAAATAACACCTGTGTAATAGTGTGAATTTCCTTCTCTTATTTCTATCCAGAAGATAGCTTAAAATATTGAATAATAGATCCAGTTGGAAGATGAAATTTACTTAGTTTATTCTGCCTCACTGAAGATTTTCACAATTGGGTTTATTTCCCCTCTTGCTACAGGAGACTTAGAGGACTGATCTTTCATTGTGCTGTTTGTTTCATTGATGAATAGTTTCTCAAATGTTAAATGCACTTAAACAAAAATCAATTGTACACATCAATCAGAGATGGAGCTTTTTCAAAACACACATAGGGATTTTGGCTGAATGTTTCCAGTAAAGTGATTTTAAACATTATACAGGTATAAACTAATGTGTCCACCATCAAGCAGTCACATAAAAATGAAAACTCTGCTTGTCTTTTCAAACTATGGCAAAATGTAGTAAAATTTGTGACTCATTGGTTATTAAAAATGTTCCCTAATGTTCACAATAAAGTTGTGAAAGATTCAATTACTTAACTTTGGTTAAACACCCAGTGCTGGAACTATTGGATAATATGGTATTTCTTTTTTTAATTTTTTAAGGACCCTCCGCACTGTTTTCACACGGCTATACCAATTTACATTCTCATCGACAGTGCTCAAGTGTTCATTTTTCTATACATCCTCTGCAATATTTGTATCTTATCTTTTTGATTCTAGCCATTCCAAAGGGTATAAGGTAAGATATCTCTCTGTGGTTTTGGTTTTCATTAACTAATGATTAGTGATATTGAGCATCTTTTCTTGTGTCTGTTGGCCATCTGTGTCTTCTTTGAAAAACAATATCTATTCAGTCGCTCTGCCCCTTTTTAAATTGGATTGTTTGTTTTTCTGGTGTAGAGTTGTATAAGGTTTTTAAATACATTTTGGATATTAACACATCACCCCGTATATCATTCACAAATATCTTTTCCCATTCAGAAGGTTCCCTCTTTGTTTTGTTGATGATTTTCTTCACTGTGAGAAAGATTTTATTTTGATGCAAGCCCAATAGTTTGTTTTTGTTTTTGCTTCCCTGCCTTTTCAGATCCACCCAGAAATATGTTGCTATGGCCAATGCCGGAGAAATTACTGCCTGTGTTCCCTTCTAGGATTTTTATGGTTTTGGGTCTCACATTAGATCTTTAATCCATTGTGAGTTTATTTTTGTGTTTGGTGTTAGAAAGTGGTCCAGTTTCATATGTAGCTGTCCTGTTTTCCCCTTCATTTATCAAAGAGACTGTCTTTTCCCCATTGTATAACCTTACTTTGTCATACATTAATTGACCATGTAAGTGTGGGTTTATTTCTGGGTATAATCTATCTATCTATGTCTGTTTCTGCACAGGTACCAAACTCTTTTGATTTTGTATCGTTTCATAGTATATCTTGAAATCTGGGATTGATATCTTCAGCTTTGATCTTCTTTCTCAAGATTGCTTTGGCTATTCAGGGTGTTTTGTAGTTTTATACAATCTTAGTATTATTTGTTCCAGTTCTGTGAAAGTAGAGACTGTATTGTATCTGAAGATTGCTTTAGATGGTGTGGATATTTTAACAATATTAATTCTTCCAATCCATGAGCATGGAATATCTTTCCATTCATTTTGTCACCATCAATTTCTTTCATCAAGGTTTCATAGTTTTCAGAGTACAGATGTTTCACCTTTTTGGTTAACTTTATTCCATGGTATTTTATTCTTTTTGATGCAATTGTAAATGGAATTGTTTTCTTAATTTCTCTTACTGCTACTTCATTATTAATGTATAGAAATGCCACCGATTTGTGGGTATTAATTTTATCAACAACTTCAGTGAATTCATTTATTATGTCCCATTTTTTTTAAAGATTTTATTTATTTATTTGACAGAGAGAGATCACAAGTAGGCAGAGAGGCAGGCAGAGAGAGTGAGAGGGAAGCAGGCTCCCTGCCAAGCAGAGAGCCCGATTCAGGACTCGATCCCAGGACCCTGAGATCATGACCTGAGCCAAAGGCAGCGGCTTAAACCACCGAGCCACCCAGGCGCACTGTCCCTTTTTTTTTTTTTTTTTGTAGAGTCTTTAGGATGTATAATGTCATGTCAAATGCAAATATACATACCATATTTAAGTATAGATTCACTTTTATTTATCTTGACCATTAGAGCTAGATGTATTTTAAAATTTATATTACTTTCTTTTAGATTTTAGCAAAGTTATGTGGGACATATAATTGAAGAACTTGTAATAGTTACTTACCTAAGTGTAGCCTTTGTGATTAATTAATAAATATGGATTGGGACTATCCAACTAGGACACCAGGTGTCCCTGAGATATAGCTTAAATAAACTTGCCCACATAATATCTCATCGTCTATGTGAAATGCCTGAATTTCATCACAACTATAACAATAGTTATTTGTCCATGTGGCCTACACAATTTGGGAATCAATTCATCACAATTTAGAGAAGTAGGACTGAAGATAGTTTAAGCAAAAAGGTTAGTTTATTAAAATGATATTAGTGTGGCTTAAGGAACACCGGGAGGCTGAGGTTCAGGAAAAGCTAGAGCTAAGAAAGCAGATGGCTTCAAAATTCTTATGGTCTTAGGTTTGTGGTTCATCCTTGCATATCCTTTCCAAATTTGTTCTTCTTTTCTAATTGCATAAAGACTTATTTTTCTTTTCTCATCAACATGATTGGACACTTTTTTTTTTTAAGTTTAAGCACACAAATACTTTCAAATCCAATGATCTTAAGTTAATGTCCTGAAGTATATTCCTAGGTGTAAGCTATCAGGCAAAGCTGAAAAGAAATGGGGTACATTTGTGTGCTTATCCAGGCCAGGCACACATCCTAGAGAAGTACATCACCAATGATGATCAAGTGGAACAGAGTCACAAAATAATATGAGTACACTCACATTGGTACTCAGTGGCTTACAGAAGAAGTTTGTGTCATAGGTTGGTATAGAAAATACTATATTATTCTGTTTGAATATTTATACTTCTCCTCAAACCTACTTGTGCTAAATTATCTTTATTTGTCTTTATTTTTTTAATTAATTTATTTGAGAGAGATAGAAAATGAGAGACAGAGTATGAATAGAGGGGCTGAGCAGGAACCCTGATGCAGGACTCAATCCCAGGACTCAGAGATCATGACCTGAGCAGAAGGCAGATACTTAACCAATTGAGCGACCCAGGTACCCCATCTTATTTATCTTTATATTGCTATTATCTATGATCATCCAACACATATTAAATAGTAAAAATACACTTATTGAAAAAATAATAAAATTTTACATATCCTTTACAACACATTGTAATTATTGCAAATGTCAGAAACTTATGAAATCTGCTTACTTCCACCTGAGCTGCTTTATTCAGTATTTTCTTTAATAGAAATACATATAATCCCCTCTGTAGTAGATGGAATTTGTTGCTAGCCTGACATTTAATTTCTTCTCCTTCATTCTGAAAGAAACCCAATGTTGACAGTTGACCATTCTTCCCCTGCAGAGATCTCATAAATCAGAGGAAACCAAATGCATTTTCCAGTCTAGCAGTGGGTCCTGATCAGTATAAACAATTACATTTGTCTGTAATTAATGTAGAAATAGGCTAAGTTGAATTAGGATGTAGAACAGAGTGTTTTAAATATAAATATTACCAGGTATAGGTAAGTCCATATCCTGTATTGTTCTGATCCAAATGGAAAAATTTTCTTCTCATGGTTATTAAAGAAACCTCCTCTCTTTCACACTAGATAGGTAAAAGAGAGCCAATAGTCCTAGGTTCTGATAGTAGTCATCTTACAAACATGAAAACATTGAGTTTGAGGCAAGACTGGCATCATAAACAAGGTGAACCAGAGAATCACCAAGAAACAGCCAGGACCCAGTTTTATCATATCTGGTACTTGCCTTTCTTTTGAATATCGTGCTATACATGATAATGTTTCCATTTTCCTCCAAGTCTTTTTTTGTTTGTTTGTTTGCTTGTATTTTTAAGAATTATACTATGGTGGGAGAGCCAAGCTGATTTAAATACTAAGCAATAGGCGTTCACATACACACCAGTAATGTCCTAATTCTTTGGATCAAGTGGAATCATTAGATACTGTGTGCAAGTCCAGAAACAGAGTTCTTTGTTCACATTCAACCTGGAAAGCATATTTTAGATCTAACAGGTCATTTTACAGATAAGGAAATTGAGGCTGAGTGAATAAAAAGAATTTCCCAGAATGTTGAGATAGGTCTTATACACACATACATGCACACTTATGCCCACACCAACTGTGCCTATCCCCTGGACCTATAAATTAAGCAGGTATTCCCTGCTGAGAGCATAATCATCTTCCCTAGATACCCTCACAAATTAATTAAATGATCTGGATTAGGAAAAAAACTACAGGATGGAAATTCAGTACTCTACCTGTGAAAGTATATAGTGAGGCTTCAAGAGACTCTGTAAAATGAAGGCAAAGAGACCTACTGAGTGTAATCAGTAACAGTGATGGTGGGAAGACATCCCAGCACAGCTGGCCAGAACTTGGCCAGATATCTTGACCACCACCATACCACCCTGATTTCTCCCCTGGACTGTAGAGATAAAACCTAGAATGTTTTCTCTGCTTCTACTGTTACCCACGACCCGACACCCCCTTCTAATTCATTCCTGGTAAAGGAGTGAGAACTTCTCAAACATAAAACAGATCATGCCATTCTTCTACTAAAAGCCTTGCAGTGGCTTCTCATTACATTTGGAATAAGTCTTTACCAGGCCTCCAGGACTGTTCATGATCTGGCCTCTGAGAACCCTGCCAAACTCATCAACCAACTTGCACCCCTGTCCTCTCCTTGCTCCAGTCCTTTTCTCAGTTCCTTAAGCAGTTCCTGTGTCACAGGGCTTTGCCACTGGCCATTTCTTTCACCAGGAACACACTTCCAAGAACATTTCTTTGACCACCCTATTACCTTCTCTCACACTCCCTTCTCCCCTTTTCCTTCACATCACTTATCATTCTGAATTACATTGTTTACTTATGTATTTATTATCAGTTTCCCTGTAAAGAGTTTCTGGTGGCCTATGGTATGGATTGGCAGGGAGAGAACACACATGCAGAATGGAGTCAGGTTGTTTCAAATTCCACCTTCTCCTCCAAGTCTTTTTTAAAAGGTTTATTGTTTCACACAGCTGAAGGCAAGCAAAATGATACATTATTCCTAAATGTATCTTTGCCTTTGCTTTGAGTTACTTTAAAAACAAAATTGCCCCCAAATACCTCAGTGTCTTAAAATACATATATTAGACTCTCATGTTATTTATTCTGCTAGCTTAATTCACAAATGAATTATTTGCCTTAACAACACAGCTTTCAAAATGTATTGTGCATTCATAATATAAACAAAATAAAGAAGACAGATTTACCTACTGTTTTTAACTATGAAGCTTTGCTTATCCAAATTGTAAATGATCCTTAGTGTTTTAGTATAACCAATCAGGATTCATTTAATTAGTCTTTGACTCAGATTATTATATGTGTTTCAGAGTAATTGAACAGGGTTTTCAGAGCCTTATAATTCAGATTTTTATTATGTCAGACATCTGTTCTCCCTAATAATTTCACCTTAATTGTCAATTCTTCTTTGTAAAAGTATTCATAATTTAGGCATTTTTTTCTATTTCCAGCATGACTATCACAAGTGCATCTTATTACTTTTGTTTCTGAAAGTATCTACAGAGAAATGACCTATTTAGAGATGTTTTTATTTAATAAAAGCATGAAATATTTAATTATAGAAAAGGAAAATTAAAAATTTAATTCAGAATTGTCTCTAAAATGGGCTTTGTACTCTTCCATTTATTGATAGGCTAGAAGTGGGACACAAGGTCATTTAGCACAGTCTGTTTCCAAAATCATATTAAAATACACAGCAATGAAAACCTTTAATAGATGTCTTTGTACCTTAAGACTGGAAACAAAAGTTAACTGGTGAATTAAGTTTTTATTTAAATTCAAGTTAGTTACCATATAGTGTAATATTAGTTTTAGGTGCACAATATAGTGATTCAGCACTTCCATACAACAACACTCAGTGCTCATCACAACAAGTGCCCTCTCTCATTCCCATCACCTATTGTACCCATCCCGTACCCACCATCTCCTGGTAACCATCAGTTTATCCTCCATAGTTAAGAGTCTGTCTCTTGGTTTGCGTCTCTCTCTCTCTCTCTTTTCTCCTTGCTAGTTTGTTTTGTTTCTTAAATTCCACATATTAGTGAAATCATATGGTATTTTTCTTTCTCTGAGTGACTTATTTTGCTTAGCATACTACTCTCTAGCTTCATACATGTCATTATAAATGGGAGTATATCTTTTTTATGGCTGAATAATATTCCATTGGAGATATAGATATAGATAGATACCATTCTTTTCTATCCATTCATCTATCAGAGGACACTTGGGCTATTTCCATAATTTAGCTCAGGTAAATAATGCTACAATAAACTCTGGGTGCATATATTCCTTTGAATTAGTATTTTTGTACTAATTCTTTGGGTAAATACCTGGTAGTGCAATTGCTAAATTGTAGGGTAATTCTACTTTTAACTTTTTTTTTTTAAGATTTTATTTATTTATTTGACAGAGAGAGATCACAAGTAGATAGAGAGGCAGGCAGAGAGAGAGAGGGAAGCAGGCTCCCTGCTGAGCAGAGAGCCCCATGCGGGACTCGATCCCAGGACCCCGAGATCATGATCCGAGCCGAAGGCAGCGGCTTAACCCACTGAGCCACCCAGGCGCCCCTACTTTTAACTTTTTAAGGAACCTCCATATGGCTTTCCAGAGTGGCAACGTCAGTGTATTCCCACCAGTAGGAGGGTTCCTCTTTCTCCACATCCTTGCCAACACTTGTTTCTTGTATTGTTAGTTTAGCCATTGTGACAGGTCTGAGGTGTTTTCTAATTGTAGTTTTGATTTGTATTTCCCTGATGAGAAGTGATATTGGGCATCTTTCCATGTCTGTTGGCCATCTGTATGTCACCTTTGGAAAAATGTCTATTCATGTCTTCTGCCCATTTGTTTTGGGTGTTGAGTTTTATAAGTTCTTTATGTATTTTGGATACTAACCCTTTATTGGATATGTAGCCATCTTGCAAACATCTTCTCCCATTCTGTACATTGCCTTTTACTTTTGTTGATTATTTCCTTTGCTGTGCAGAAGATTTGATGTGGTCCCAACAGCTTATTTTTGCTTTTGTTTCCCTTGCCTCCAGAGACATATCTTGAAAGAAGCTGCTATGACTGATGTCAAAGAGGTTACTGCTTATGTTCTCCTCTAGGATTTTATGGTTTCAGGTCTCACATTTAGGTCTTTGATCCATTTTGAATTTATTTTTTTGTGTATGGTGTAAGAAAGTGGCTCAGTTTCATTGTTTTGCATGTTGCTGTCCAGTTTTCCCAACTCCATTTGTTGAAGAGACTTTTTTTCACTGGACATTCTTTTCTGCTTTGTTCAAGATTAATTGACCATGTAATTGTGACTTTATTTCTGGGTTGTCTGTTCTGTTCCATTGATCTATATGCCTATGTGTACCATACAGCTTTGACTACTACAACTTTGTAATATAACTTGAAGTCCAGAATTGTGATGCTTCCAGCATTGTTTTTCTTTTTCAAAATTGCTTTGGGTACTTGGGAATTTTATATTTCTGTACAAATTTTAAGGTTGTTTGTTCTAGCTCTGTGAGAAATGCTGTTCATATTTTGATAGGGACTGCATTAAATATGTAGAGTGCTTTGGGTAGTACAGACATTTGAACAATATTTATTCTTCCAATCCATGAGCATGAAATGTCTTTCTCTTTCTTCCTTCTTTTCTTCTTTTTTTTTCCTTCCTTCCTTCCTTCCTTCCTTCCTTCCTTCCTTCCTTCCTCCTTCCTTCCTTCCTTTTTAAGATTAAAACAGAGAGAAAGAGCATAAGCAGGCAGAGTGGGAGAGGGAGAAGTAGACTCCACACTGAGCAGGGAACCTGATGCAGATCCTAGAACCCTGACATCATGACATGAGCTGAAAGCAGACACTTAACTGACTGAGCCAGCCAGGGACTCCTGTCTTCTAACTTCTTTGTGGCACTTCAGTTTCTTTTGTCACTGTTTTTTAGTTTTTAGAGTACACGTCTTTCACTTCTTTGTTTAAGTGTCTTACTGTTTTTGGTGCAGTTGTAAATGGGATTGGTTCCTTAATTTCTCTTTCTGCTGCTTCATTATTGGTGCATAGAAATGCAATAGATTTCTGTACATTGACTTTGTATTCTGTGACCTTACTGATTTTCTTTTAATCAGTTCTAGCTTTTTTTTTTTTTTTTTTTTTTGTATAGTCATTTTGGGTTTTCTATGTATAGTATCATGTCATCTGCAAATATTGAAAAATTGACTTCTTCCTTGCTGATTTAGATGTCATTTATTTCTTTTGGTTGTCTGATTGCTATGGCTAGGACTTCCAGTCCTGTGTTAAGTAAAGTGGTGAGAGTGGACAGTTTGGGATGATGTTCCCTGTGGATTTTTCATATACGGCCTTTATTATGTTGAAGTATATTCCCTCTGAACATGCTTTGTTGAGCACTGGGTGTGATGCCAAAACAATGAACACTGTTATGCTGTAAATAAACAAATTTAAAAAATTAAATAAAAAAAAAGATGAAACATTTTTAAAGATGAAACAAAGGAACATTATAGGACAATGCTAAAGGCTATACACAGCAAAATAGAAGCTTTAAAGGGAGTGCTAATTGAGATATCAAAGAGAACTAAGGAAGGCAAAACTTATTTCCTGAGTTGGAGGGGTAGCCAGGAGCCTGAAGTTTAGGCACCCCTGTGGGTAGACTTGGAATATCTCAGGTTAATCAGGCAAGAGTTTACCTCCCTTAAAATGTAGACTTCTGTAATTAAAAAGGACTGGGGTCCCTGAGTGGCTCAGTCCATTAAGCTTCCGACACTTGATTTCGGCTCAGGTCATGATCTTGGGGTCATAAGATCTGCCCATTTCAGGTGGCCCCTCTCCTTCTCCTTCTGGCCCTTTCCCCGCACTTGAACTCTCTCTTTAAAAACAATAAACAAACAAAAAGTACAGATATTTATATTCTAAACCACTGATTTTAATTCGAGTATAAAATAAGGAAAATAATAACTGTAATATTTTCTCCAAAGGAGAAACAATTTCCCTGAACCTAATAAATAAAAGAATCATTTTAATAAGTATTTAAACAGTGTACCTAACTATGGGCAGCATTAGCTAAATTTAGACTTTCTTAAATAACTGGATATGTAAAATTAAATTAAATTAAGTTCACATTAAATCCAATGTGAACTTTTATTTTTATATTCAAACTGACTAAACTAAAATCATATCATTATGCATAAAGTTTTAAGCAAACACTTCAATTTTTTACCGTGTTAGCTATTTTATTTTATTTTATTATTTTTTTTATTTTTTTAAGATTTTATTTATTTATTTGACAGAGAGAGATCACAAGTAGATAGAGAGGCAGGCAGGGGGGTGGGGAATCAGGCTCCCTGCTGAGCAGAGAGCCCAATGCGGGACTCGATCTCAGGACCCTGAGATCATGACCTGAGCCGAAGGCAGCAGCTTAACCCACTGAGCCACCCAGGCGCCCCGTGTTAGCTATTTTAAATATGACCCAGATGCTCACACTTTATTTTTTTCTAAAGAAATATTTCTTTAAAATATTATTTACATAGATTATTATTTCACATTATTTTGTACTAGAGTGCATTTTCTAGACAAAATACTCATGTTTTCATGATAAAGGTGACCCAAAACTGTGGGTTTATTGCAAAATATATTCTCCATAATCAATCGGGTGGGAGAAAAAATAAAATGGGAACTAATGAAATAGCACTGGTGTCACCTCTCTGTAGGAAGAGTGGACTTTTAACCTTTCCACTTAAAATAGTTGATGACAAGGTTTGTCAGATAAGAATGTTGTCCCAAGTTATCTTTTCCACTCAAATATTCATCAAAATCTAATTGTATCAGGTTGGCTGGAAAGATATACTGAGTTGCTCCTTCAGAACAGGAGTTAAGTGTTCAGAGAGAAAACAGTATAATAGAGTGAATATATGCCTGCCAAATATAGACAAGTTATAGTGTTAAATCTGATACATTGTTAGTTTTATATTGGGAAAGCCTGTGATATAGCTTTAATAGAACAAAATGCTGAGCTATTCTCTTCGTTCCAGATATTCACCAATCTGGTTCTATTATCAAAGAAAATTAATTTATAAAAAATAAATTTGGAATAAGCAGAATTAATTTCATCCCACAAAGTCAAGACTTATTTTGATTCTGATTCAGGTATAGTTACCTCTTGAACTCCTCATTTAAAAAAAAAAAAAACAAAACCTGTTATATGCAAACAATGAATCATAGAACACTACATCAAAAACTAATGAAGTACTGTATGGTGACTAACATAACAAAATAAAAATAAAAATAAATTAAAAACTGTTCCATATCTAAAATCTAGTACTTCGAGTTACCCTTTTCTGACAAAAATCTGACCCTCAGACTTTATACTGTCTTAATCCATTGTACTTGTTCATCATTATATTTAATATCCTTTTTTCATCTCTTTTAAATGTTAAAGATCCTCCATGACCTTAATTTATATTATTCGGTATTCTATTGCTATTCATTCTAGTGCAAAATCTGTGCTTACCACACTTTCTGGCTGTTTTCTTTTGATTTGACTTTCCTGTGTTAGAATGTATTTGATGTGTAACATTGTGGAATTTTAGGTGTATAACATGCTGTTTTAATACATTTTATATATTGTAATATGATTGCTTTTGTACTAGTGATAGGTAATAGCTGTACCACATCACATAATTATCATTTCATTTTGTGGTTGGGATAGTTCAAAATCTAGTTTCTGGCTTTTTAATTTTGGCTTATGAAAATTTTAGTTAAAATGAAGATTACTGATGGAATTCACTCAGGACTTATGGAATACTGATATTTATGTTTTTTAGTTTAATGACATCTATGCTAAGATAGCTGTATATGGACAGGTGTGTTTTTTACTAATACTTTTCATAGAATTAGCATAGATCCTTGGTGCATAATGAATACTCAGTAAACATTCACTGAACAAATAAAGGCATGAGCAAATGACTAAGTGAATGAAAATTTATAAGCATGTTAAGTGGATATTTTCAAGTATAATTAGTGGTTTTTCTTTCCTACAGTTCTATGTAGTAGTACATTTTTAAAGATATTGTAGTATAACATAATAGTAGCAACTTTGAATAAAGGTCACATTGAAACTATTTCCAATGACATTTCACAAAGGAGAACAGAGAAGCTTTCATTATAAATGTAATCTCTGTAGATTAAAATTTATTGCACAGATTTTAAAATTATGTCACAATAACATTTAGTACATTGATATGTTGGAATTAAAAAAAGGATTTAGGGGCACCTGGGTGTCTCAGTGGGTTAAAGCCTCTGCCTTCAGCTCAGGTCATGATCCCAGGGTCCTGGGATTGAGCCCTGCATGGGGCTCTCTGCTCAGCAGGGAGCCTGCTTCCTCCTCTCTCTCTCTCTGCCTGCCTCTATGCCTACTTGTGATTTCTGTCTGTCAAATAAATGAATAAAATCTTAAAAAAAAAGGATTTATATTCTAAACTTTAAAAAATATTTTTCTGGAAATGTGTCTACATCTAAATATATCTGAATTCACTTTTCTCTAGAAGATAATCTGTGGTTTCAAAACATTGCTTGTATTTCTGAATCTAACTTGAACAGGCAAGTTGGCCTCCCATTTAAGTGACTTACTTTTAAAGTCATGTGTGCCATGCCAACAACTCACCTCTGAGATATTATCTATGACTACATCATGTGTGTTGCTTCCTGAATCTACTCTGATGGCCATAGGTAACTAAATAGGGTTAGCTAAGATACTAAAATGTAATCAATTTATAAATAGGCTACCAACCTATGGATTCATATGGCAAAATAGTTCCATCCAAGATAAATTCCTTACATGAATGACTAAGCAACTGATCTCATGATTTCTTTATTATGCTAGATTGTACTATTCTATAATACCTAATCACTGCAACATCTCAGTGTCGTAAAATAACAATGAGGAATT
Source organism: Meles meles (assembly GCF_922984935.1). Lineage (NCBI taxonomy): Eukaryota > Metazoa > Chordata > Mammalia > Carnivora > Mustelidae > Meles > Meles meles. The sequence goes on from NC_060077.1 coordinate 54,137,513, forward strand.
TTTTGTTTATGGTGCATGTCCATTGTGATTGACTACTCATTTGCTCCATTTCTTCTTCAGTTTGGGAGATAGATTGGTAGAATAAACCCTCTATTCGAACAATGCCAGTCTCTTGGCAGAGGGGAAAAAGATACATTGAACAATTTTCTAACTTAAACCAGCATCTGCTTCAAAGTGATAATTGGAAGGAACTGATACACTGCACTTCCAACATTATGTTGGCCAAACAAGTGGTATGGCATAGTGTGGTCAAGAGAGCTGGTATGTGCAATTTTCCTACTGAGAAACCCACAGAAGGGACATGATAGGTTGTGACAATGAATATATTTTTTTTAAATTTTATTCAGTTCTTTGACAGAGAGAGAGCACAAGTAGGGTGAGTGGCCGGCAGAGGGAGAGAAGGCTCCCCAGTAAGCAAGGAGCCCAATGTGGGGCTTGATCCCAGGACTCTGGGATCATGACATGAGTAGAAGGCAGAAGCTTTAACCCACTGAGCCACCCAGGCGCCCCTGTGATAATGAATATTTAGAACATCAGTACAGTCAACCACACCATCTTGTGGGGAGTTCAAACTAGAGTGAGTCAACGGGAGTAGAAGACTAAGAAACAGAAATAGAAAACAGTCAAGCCACTTAAAACGGCAGAGTATTAAGGAAGCAGGCATGCCTAGGCCAAGAAAATAACCTAACTCAGGAGCCAGAGAAAAATCTATTTTCTCTTCTTACAGATAAATAGGAACCCTGACTCTGCTCTCATTGAAGCTATGCTCTTTGAACTGTGGCTCTTATTTTATGTTTTTACTTCAATCATTAAAATGAACCTCTCTTACTATACTTTTAGTGTCCATTTCTTCTAACATGAAAGAGTTTATCTTACAAGAAAACACAGGTAGGTTTTATTTCCTTTTCTTCTATTTTTTACTAAAAAAATAGAAAGGAACTGTGAATATTTTGATCACTTAAATGAATTTGATTTTTAAAATTTTGAGGATGTATATATAATTTAAATTTTAGTTGATTAAAGAAAATTTCAAACTTAAAATAGTTTGATAGGAGAAGACAAAGAAAAAGCTAGTAATGGATTATATTGGGGAGCTAAAACATAAAACCTGATCATAAACAAGTTTCTAATTATGAATGTTCAGGCATTATGTTAATATAAAATTTATATGAAAGATTTGTATGTGGGCCGCCTGGCTGGCTCACTCAGTAGAGGATGTGACTCTTGGTCTTAGGATCCTGAGCAGAAGCCCCACATTGGGTGTGGTGCCTACTTAAAAAAAAAAAAAAAAGTTAAAAAAGAGATTTGTGTTGGGGGGAGTGGAGAGGACGAGGTGGCTTATTTAAGTAGCAAATAGACCAGGCTCCTGGATGGCTCAATCAGTTAAGCAACTGATTCTAGGTTTTGGCTCAAGTCATGATCTCACTGTGGTAAGAACCAGGCCTATATCCTTGGGCTCTGTGCTGGGCACCGACCATGCTTGAGATTCTCTCTCTTACCCTCTGCTCCTCCCCCAACTAGCATGGGGACACTCTCTCTCAAATCAATAAATAAAATCTTTAAAGGTAAATAAATAAATAAACCAATAGACCACCTTCCTTAGCTTTATGTATATTGTAAATTGTAATAACCAAAATAAACTTAAAAATATTTTTATTTCAATTATTTTAATTATTGCTACTTTTCTCTTTATAGCACACTGACTTAGAAAAAAAGTCAACATTTATCTCTATTTTCCACTTTTTGTGTCATTTCCAACTTTCCAGCATTTGCAATATATTATAATATTCTTATATTGATGGATTTTTACCAATCACTATCATATGAATTATACATATAAAAAATAAAAATCATGATGAATAATAGCCAGAATTTTATGTGAAATAGTGGCATGGAGATTTATGTTTACTTAAAAACTTAGCATTTTTATATGATATTTTCTATATCTGAGTGTATAGGATCATATAATTACTTAAAATAAATAGTTATATCATATGATGCAATAGAATTATGGTGAAATGATCTTACTTTTTCCCAAGACAGAGTAGAATCAGCTCTCCTTTTCCTCAAAAACATGTGATGTTAATGAAAAAATAACCAGTATTAGTTGATCGTTTTATAGTGGGTTATTTATGAGATATAATCTTAGATTTGATTTTTTCCTACTTATTTACTCATGCAACTACACCAGGCACATTGAGCATAAACATCATTAAGAGCAGGTGTCTACACCGAGATTATGCTTAGTTCACTGGAGAAATAGTCCCAGCATCATGATCTATCAAAAAAAGTTACTGAAAATACTATGATATGCACTGTTTTACCGTCACTTATTTGTGTGCCTTTGGGCACATTTAATAAAACTTAAGAGCATACTGAATGAAACTAAATAAAAATGGAAATAAAAATTTTTATAGAACTTATCTAAAATCACTCAGAAACTAATTATCATTTTTTGTGCCATAAAATCAGTAAATTGAAAACATGAACTGCAAACAAAGATGGGAGAACATCCAAAGTTTGAGGTGGGATTGGAGAGAGGAAAATATAAAAGTTGAAGAAGGGAAAGCAAACAAGAGAAATAATCTGTGCTGGTATCTTTTTTGTTTCATGCACAGGAAGACAGGGAAGACAGAAAGAAAAAAAAAAAACTTGAAAAATGTGGCAAGTAGTGAAGCACCTGTAAAAGGAAAAAAGTGACTGTGGCTTTTTGATGCATGAGGCATGGCAGGAGGTTTACTGGAATGAGCCCAAGGGCCATGTTTCCAGTTAACAGATCCCCCGCAGAGAATCTTGTGAAACTTCAGAGCAACAGCAAAATTCATCGTAGAAACAAAAAGGAAAAGAACTAAAGACTATAAAGAATATGTGCAGATTATAAAGCAGGAAAATTCTATTTTACCATTTTATTTAGGAATGAAATGATGACATGTACACAAGGATGTTCATTTAAAAAAATACTCTGAGGAAGGAGCAATTCAAAAATAAAGCAAGCATAGAGTAGTATGGTGTCAAAAAAGTAGGAGTTGAAATATTTTAATGATGATATGTGCATTGTCATTGATATTTTGGACAAAATTTTGTAAAATTTTTATACATTCACATGGAGGATTATTAATAACCATCAATAAGCATGGATAATAATGGTTCCTATAATGAAGACACTGAATATTTAGGAATGTTAGAAAATCACAGCAGTATGCAAACACAAAATTAAAAGGGGAGTATGGAGTGTCAGGAAATCTTTGGAATGAGGCAGACAACTAGAAACCCCCTTCTACCTCTTACTCACTATTTGATACTGGGAAGACTATTAAAACTTAGCGAGGATCCTCAAGTGCCTCATATTTTTTAATGGGGATAATAATGTCATTTTAACCATCAAATAAAATTATGGAAAGGGCTGAGAGTACTGATTTTTACTAAGCTGATTCTATTAGAGCTACCATGGATGAGTTCACAGATTAAGCACATCACGTAATTCATAATACACTCAAATACGGTACCCCACCATAGTTATTATTATTTTCTGAGCAGCCATGAGAACACAGAGTAAAAGGGAAGAAAATATGAGTAAGATTTATTAAAACAAAAATTACTTAATCCCTTAAACTCTAAAAGGTTTAGAAAATAAAGCTTCCTGTATGAAATAAAGGTAAAGCAAAACAATGAAAAAAACAAAAAAACAGTAATTACAGTATCAGTATAAAATAGCAAGAAAGACAAGAAAATTACAAAACATGATAGCAAACCATGTTTTTAATATCAAAATATATATTTTAATAATTTTGAGATTTGTATTTGAAAATGGATTATTATTATTATTATTATTTTGAATAGTAAAATGTGTATGACTGTTTGGAATCAAAACAAATATATATGAGAAAGGGAAGTAACTTTTAACACAAACTTTATGTATATACAGACATATATATACATATGTAATAAACAATGCTTTAAATTTTACAGTCATTAGAAAGATAATAAAGTTAAATGGAAACATAAAGTGAAAAATCTAGTAACGAGATTGAAGCAGTGATCAAAACCTCCCCAAAAACAAGAGCCCAGGACCTGATGGATTCCTTGGGGAATTCTACCAAACTTTCAAAGAAGAAATAATACCAATTCTCTTGAAGCTGTTCCAAAAAATTGAAGCAGAAGGAAAACTTCCAGACACTAGTTATGAAGCCAGCATTACCCTGATCCCCAAACCAGGCAAAGACCCTACCAAAAAGGAGAATTTCAGACCAATATCACTGATGAATATGGATGCTAAGATTCTCAACAAGATCCTAGCAAACAGGATCCAGCATCACATTAAAATGATTATCCACCATGACCAGGTGGGATTCATCCCTGGGTTGCAAGGTTGGTTCAACATTCGCAAATCAATCAATGTGCTAGAACAAATCAGTAAGAGAAGAGAGAAGAACCACATGGTCCTCTCAATTGATGCAGAAAAAGCATTTGACAAAATCCAGCATCAGTTCCTGATTAAAACGCTGCAAAGTATAGGGATAGAGGGAACATTCCTGAACTTCATAAAATCTATCTATGAAAGACCCACAGCAAATATCATCCTCAATGGGAAAAAGCTTCCAGTCTTCCTGTTGATATCAGGAACACAACAAGGATGCCCACTCTCACCACTCTTGTTCAACATAGTATTAGAAGTCCTAGCAATGGCAATCAGACAACAAAGAGAAATAAAATGTATCCAAATTGGCAAGGAAGAAGTCAAACTCTCTCTCTTCCCAGATGACATGATCCTTTATATGAAAAACCCCAAAGACTCCACCCCCAAACTACTAGAACTCATATAGCAATTCAGTAACGTGGCAGGATACAAAGCAATGTACAGAAATCAGTGGCTTTCTTATACACTAACAATGAAAATACAGAAAGGGAAATTAGAGAATCAATTCCATTTACTATAGCATCAAGAACCATAAGATACCTGGGAATAAAACTAACCAAAGAGGTAAAGGACCTGTACTCGAGGAACTACAGAACACTCATGAAAGAAATTGAAGAAGACACAAAAAGATGGAAGACCGTTCCATGCTCTTGGATTGGAAGAATAAACATTGTTAAAATGTCTACACCGCCTAGAGCAATCTATACTTTTAATGCCATTCCGATCAAAATTCCACCGATATTTTTCAAAGAGCTGGAGCAAATAATCCTAAAATTTGTATGGAATCAGAAGAGACCCCGAATTGCTAAGGAAATGTTGAAAAACAAAACCAAAACTGGCAGCATTACGTTACCCGATTTCAAGCTTTACTACAAAGCTGTGATCACCAAGACAGCATGGTACTGGCATAAAAACAGACACATTGACCAGTGGAACAGAGTGGAGAGCCCAGATATGGACCCTCAACTCTATGGTCAAATAATCTTCGACAAAACAGGGAAAAATAAACAGTGGGAAAAAGACAGTCTCTTTAATAAATGGTGCTGGGAAAACTGGACAGCAATATGTAGAAGAATGAAACTCGACCATTCTCTTACACCATACACAAGATAAACTTGAAATGGATAAAAGACCTCAATGTGAGACAGGAATCCATCAGAATCCTAGAGGAGAACATAGGCAGTAACCTCTTCGATATCAGCCACAGCAACTTCTTTCAAGATATGTCTCCAAAGGCCAAGGAAACAAAAGCAAAAATGAACTTTTGGGACTTCATCAAGATCAAAAGCTTCTGCACAGCAAAGGAAACAGTCAACAAAACAAAAAGGCAACCCACGGAATGGGAGAAGATATTTGCAAATGACAGTACAGACAAAAGGTTGATATCCAGGATCTATAAAGAACTCCTCAAACTCAACACACACAAAACAGATAATCATATCAAAAAATGGGCAGAAGATATGAACAGACACTTCTCTAATGAAGACATACAAATGGCTATCAGGCACATGAAAAAATGTTCATCATCACTAGTCATCAGGGAGATTCAAATTAAAACTACATTGAGATACCACCTGACACCAGTTAGAATGGCCAAAATTAGCAAGACAGGAAACAACATGTGTTGGAGAGGATGTGGAGAAAGGGGAACCCTCTTACACTGTTGGTGGGAATGCAAGTTGGCGCAGCCACTTTGGAGAACAGTATGGAGATTCCTCAAGAAATTAAGAATAGAGCTTCCCTATGGCCCTGCAATTGCACTGCTGGGTATTTACCCCTAAGATACAGATGTAGTGAAAAGAAGAGCCATCTGTACCCCAATGTTTATAGCAGCAATGGCCACGGTCGCCAAACTGTGGAAAGAACCAAGATGCCCTTCAACGGATGAATGGATAAGGAAGATGTGGTACATATACACAATGAAGTATTATGCCTCCATCAGAAAGGATGAATACCCAACTTTTGTAGCAACATGGACGGCACTGGACGAGATTATGCTGAGCAAAATAACTCAAGCAGAGAGAGTCAAGTATCATATGGTCTCACTTATTTGTGGAACATAACAAAGAACATGGAGGACATGGGGAGATGGAGAGGAGAGGGAGTTGAGGGAAACTGGAAGGGGAGATGAACCATGAGAGACTATGGACTCTGAAAAACAATCAGAGGGTTTTGAAGGGGCGGGGGGAGTGGGAGGTTGAGAAACCAGGTGGTGGGTAATAGGGAGGGCATGTACTGTATGGAGCACTGTGTGTGGTGCAAAAACAATGAACACTGTTACACTGAAAATAAACAAATAAAAAAAATTCCATGGGAAAAAAAATTAAAAAGTACACTTATGGAAACATGTATGCACTTCATGAATTGAGAAGTCCAACAGAAGTACTAAAATTTGTATAGAATTAAAAGGGAAAAGGGAAGAAAAAAGGAAACATAAAATGGCCCTCAACATATCATAATCAGCTGCTGAATATTTCATCTTAATGTTAAGTAATTCAGTAGGATAAATTTAAACCAGTGGAATTACCTGATTGTTAACACTTTTCTAACTGTATCAAGTCATCGATTTGCATGTACTTCATGTCCTTCCTCACCTCCATTGTGTTTAATCTATGCTGGGCACTTTTCCTGGGAAAGCACATAGACTGTCATTTTAATGTCCATTTTAGTAATGAGGGTCCTGAGACCAATAAAAATTCACATATCTTGTATGTGTTTAAATTTGTATAAAAACTGAGATGCACATTTCTGTATTAAAAACAAGCAAATATCCAAAACCATAGAAAAAAGAGAATTTCCAAAGAAAAGGAAGTCAAATATCCCATGTCAAAATACCTAAGAGGGGTGGGCCATAGTCAAAGTACTGGAATTAATTTTTTTAATTTTTTTTCCAATGGAAATATTAAAAACTAGGATTTCAAGTAGTAAAACAGTTTTTTTTTCCTAATTGTTTTTAATGGAGTGTATAGAAAGGAAAAAGAGAGCTTAAATATGAGACAGAATTATAAACATCTAGAACAAATAACAGAAGTACAAATAAAGAATGTCTAGTTGATGTGATTTGAGAGGAATAAAAAAAAATAAGGACTCCTTGAAAGTATTCTAGGGTTCAAGGAAAGAAACAAAAGAAGAGTTCTTATACTTATATAATAAAATGAACAATACATTATGTTCTGAAAAAGAATGTATAGACCTTAAAGAATTCTTTACAGAGCAAGAATTGAAGGGAGGAGGGAAGAAGATTAACAACAGAACAGCAAATTAGAGAGGAAGTATAGCTGATTTTATAGCAGACATTAACGCACCAAAAATAACTTGTATGATCAAGGTATTGAAAATTGGACATTCTTTTTTTTAAGATTTTTTTTTTTTATTTTTCAGAGAGAGCAAACAAAGCAGGGGGATCTGTAGACAGGGGGAGAAACAGGTGCCTCACGGAACAAGGGTCCCAGAACCCTGGGATCGTGACCTGAGCCAAAAGCAGACACTTAACCAACTGAGCCAACTGGGCATCTTGAAAATAGGACATTCTCTTGGATACATTGATCTTATTGCTAAGATATTCCAATTTTGCCCAGATTTGTCTGCATTTTTAATCTTCTAAGAGAATAAGACTACAGGGGCACCTGGTGGCTCAGTGGGTTAAGCCTCTGCCTTCAGCTCAAGTCATGATCTCAGGGTCCTGGGATTGAGTCCAGCATCGGGCTCTCTGCCCGGCAGGGAGCCTGCTTCCCTCTCTCTCTCCTCTTACCTTTCTGTACTTGTAATCTCTCTCTCTGTGTCAAATAAATAAATAAAATCTTTTAAAACATTTAAAAAAGAGAGAATAAAACTACATAAAAAATACAGTGAAAAATACTCTGACATTATGAAACAATGATTACAAGTGTTTAGTGTACTCTTATTACTCCAAAGAAAGTATTAAGTCTAATGGCATGAAAGAAATCCAAATGTATAGTTTGTTAGTGTTTTTTTTTCCTGCTAATCCAAAGGAACGTTAATATCTATTGTCCCCTTCTTTAAATAATTTATTTCACTGTCTAATATATTTGTTTCAGTTATTAAGTTATTATACTTAAATTGACCCAATATTATTTGAAAATCTGCACATTATTCCTCCTTATTTCAATGAAGGAACACTGAAATATTGGTAGAAGGCAAAACACTATGAATGTCATAGGGGAAAAGAGGGAGATACCGCAAGACTGAAGTGAGAAGAGTGGATTTATTTCAACTCAGTGGATTCTATTCCTTCCCAATTCATGATAGAAACAGACATTACATTACAAATGAGAGCCAGGATTCATTACACACCTATTTTTTTTCCATTTTATTTATTTTTTTCAGCGTAACAGTATTCATTGTTTTTGCACAACACCCAGTGCTCCATGCAAAACGTGCCCTCCCTATTACCCACCACCTGTTCCCCCAACCTCCCACCCCTGACCCTTCAAAACCCTCAGGTTGTTTTTCAGAGTCCATAGTCTCTTATGGTTTGCCTCCCCTTCCCAATGTCCATAGCCCCCCCCCCCCAATCCCACCTCCCCCCAGCAACCCCCAGTTTGTTTTGTGAGATTAAGAGTCATTTATGGTTTGTCTCCCTCCCAATCCCATCTTGTTTCATTTATTCTTCTCCTATCCCCCTAACCCCCCATGTTGCTTCTCCATGTCCTCATATCAGGGAGATCATATGATAGTTGTCTTTCTCTGATTGACTTATTTCACTAAGCATGATACGCTCTAGTTCCATCCACGTCGTCGCAAATGGCAAGATTTCATTTAATGCCGTATCTCCTAGTAATAACAAGAGAATCATGTATTCCTAGTTCCATACTAGTGTTTCTGGGATCATCCTCAAAATAAACTACTTTTACTTAGTCCTAATATCATAGTCAGCTTTTATAAAACTAAATCAAGCTTTATAGAACTTTAAAAAAAGACAGATTGGATATATCTGCCTATCTTTAGGGTGTGAGTTTTATTTATTTAACTTTAAAATATTTGTACTTATTTTTATCAATTTAATTTTATTGTATATCAGTAGTTATAATGGGTATAAATTAAATAATACTTCCAAATTATAAAATATATTTTAAAATTATGTAAGTCAAAATCATCACTGTAGTAAGTTGTACTCAACTTAGTAACAAATCAATAGTGATAAATTCACTCAAACTCTTACTGCTGACTTATAACAAATGCAGTAGTCTTTGTCTTCCATGTCTGTTTATTTTTATAAGAAAATATTTACCATTTTATTTATTTGCACACAAAAAATAAGCATCAACACCAGTGCTGCAATACATTTTAAAAACGTGTGCTTAATGGGACACCAACTTGAAACCCTCAGTTGGGAAACACTATCCATAGTGAATGAGTCTATAGGGAAAATGGTGAATGGAATGTCATTTGAGGGAAAAAAAAAAAAACTTCCATAATGTATTAGCTGTGTGAATCGAGGCAGTTCTTAGGCCTCTTAACTGTAAATACTCACAATGATAGTAAGTATTTTGTCAGCCTATCAGGAAATATAAATGAAATGATATACAAATTACTAAATAAACATTTGCTCTAGTGGATTCTCAATAGCTATTGTTGCTATTATTTTAATCACTATTGATTTTATTATAATGATTAACATTTATTATTAATAAGTTATAAATTAGAAATCAGGAAGTTTAATTAACCTCACTGCTGTATGTAATATAATGTATGTATGTAATGCTGAATGTAAAGTGTAAAGGTCAACGAGAAGTCTCAGATCCCTAAACCGATGCAAACCTGAGAACTCTATTCAATTTTAGTCCAGGTAATGTGCACAGCACAGGATGTACACAGAGGAATTCGGCGTATTTCCCTGCACAAAGCAACTCACATCCTCTTTGGAAAGTAGGGCATATTAACTTTCTATGTTACAATTCTATTTGTAACATATTATTAAGAAAGAGAAATATATTTTCGCATACATTTATTTGTAAATATGGTGACTGTCTATTCCTCTTATAATTTTCTCATTGAATTAAGATTCCGTCAATCAAGATTACCTTGATTCAAACCTCTCCCATTATTTATAAGTTCTCAAAGGTAATTTAACTACAGTGCATAATAACATATAGTTGCTATATGGTACAATCATTGTTATATACATAAAATATGTAAATTTTAGCAAGGTTTGGACCATGGAACTAGGAGAATGTCACCATTAAATTTCTCAGCTAACTCACTAAGACATTATTGGTGGCTTTCAGAGATCTTTAATAGTTACCCCAAATTATTTGAAAATCTGCATATTATTCATCCTTATGAAGCGAAGAAAGACTTTACAAGTAGTGTAATGATTTTATAGCCATGCCCTGGAGTTAGACAAACTAGATTCAAACTATTGTTTATTTATTACTACAGTTATTTTCTTGACATTGGTCATGTTACTTAATTCTCCTGAGCTGTGGTCTTTCTTATCTATTAAATGGGAATGATAATAGTACTTCCTTTTAAAGGCTATTATGATGATTTTGCATATATGTGTGTGTGTGTATGTGGTCTATTTATAGAGTGAGAGTGAGGTGAAACTATAGGAGGGCACAGACTCAGAGCCACTTGTGATGTTTAGATCGGTTTATTATGCGGATTATTTTAATTGAATCAGTTACTGCTCTACAGATTATGAGATATATATATATATATATACATGTCTATATTTTAAAAACCTATAATTTTAAAAACCTATTATTTTATTAATAATACTGTAGTTCTCATGAATTCCAGAGTTCCTGATTGAACTCTATATATATATAGACATGTAGCTCAATCAGGAACTCTGGAATTCATGAGAACTACAGTATTATTAATAAAATAATAGGTTTTTAAAATTATTTTTTAAATATGCATTAGGGAGCATACTCAATACACATATAATTGAAAGTCAATGATCTGCTTTGTGTGGATGAATGTATTTTGTTTTCTAGAATACTAAATTCAAAGTAAGTTCCTTCATGTCAGTTAGACCATGAGCTTCTAAAACCAAAAACTAATATATTTCATTTTATTGTAATTCACAAGAATTTGGAGACTTGCACTCATTTAAAAAAGTTAGATGATCTCCTGCTGAGTGTTTAATTTAATTACTCAACTTTCAAAAGTAATGAAAATATTTTCAATGAATTTTATTCACATATAAACTCTCATCCTGATGACTCCTCACAAAAAAGCACATCTTATTATTTTTATGTCCTTCATTCTTCCATAACAGAACATGCCAAGCACTCTTCTTGTTGCCTGTCAAATAGTTCTCCAGCTATTTTGATCAATTTAATTCTAGGAGTTGCATGTTATTTTCAAAAATGTTTCTAAATGAATGATTGTCAAAGTATTCTGTTGGAATAGAAAAATCATGTTGAGTAAAATAAGTTATTAGAATGTTATTAAGTAATATATCAAAATAACAGGCTGAACTCAGTCTCGGTCTGTTTTCTCCAAGTTTTATGTATGAACATACACATGTATGTTTATCTGCTTTCCCTGATAATAGTTGTCCGTGCTGACAAAAATTTGGAAATCAAAACCAACCATTGAAACCAAATGGTTCTGTATTATAACTATAAACTTCTTCCCATGTTTCTGGCATTGAAATTACTGTCATCTATAACCTTGTCATGTAAAGTCTATTTTATTTAGACAAGTTCTAAGAATAGAAACAATTGGATCATTTCTATGACATTCCTAAAACATAAGATGGCAGTCCTCTTAACTCAGCTGTAAGAATGGGTTGTATGAGCAGGAATGACAGGGTGTGATTTCAATACCACTGGAATGTCTATGAAAATGGGAATAGTGCAATTAAGACAGATCCCTCAGGATTCTGAGCATTTGGATGAAAAGCTCTTGGGACTCTGACTTTAGTCATCTTATTGGATAATTCAAAGCACAAATTATTTGTATCTCAAATGAAAGTATAGTCCTCATAAAAAAAAAGATCCACTCCTTTGAGTGTAATTTGATCTTTTACTTCAACACAACAACATAAATACAACTTCAAAAGACAATGACTAAAGCTGACAAGTATTTTCTACATTGTCACATATAATCACCTAGTTTTTCACACTGATTTTTATTTTCCTGCAAACTGTGCCAACAGATGTTAATGTGTTATAAATGAACATGTCAATTTTCTCATATCTATGTTGACAAGTGTTAAAGACTTCAACTTAAGAGGGACATGCAATCTGATCATTACCTGTCTCCCACTTTCGTATTGTTATTGTTCTCCCATCCTATGTTTGGTGTCCTATGATAAGGTAGCATACGTCACGTAATTCAAAAGGTAGAAATATTGTTTTATCTGCACTGGCTCTGGAACAACACTTCTTGCCTTCCTTTTGAATAAAGATTTAGTTAACCAATGAACCTCTTCTGCTCAAGGGCATAGGGGAAGGAGGCAAAAGGCATCTGTTCCAGGTGCCAAGTTCTTGTCCATTCTGATTTATCAGAAGAAATTCTTTGTTGCTTTAGTAGCCTATTATTACTTTGCAGGAGTCTTGTTACAAATGAGGCAAAATTAAAGCTGTTAAAACATTGCCTTTGCAATATGTATCACATCTTAATTCACAGCCTGTATTTAAGTTGATTTTAGCAAATTACATGTGCTCTATATCTGAGTGTCCCTCTTCAAATGACATCACAAGGGGACCATTCCATTGTTTTTTAGGTAACTGATACCAGAGATAAACTGTATTTTCAGAATAGATCTTAAGAAAATAAAATTATCAGTATTTAAATATATATTCCAATGTCATAGCACTCTTATTATTCAGTTGTGTATTAACTCAAGGCATTTTGAAACCTTCTAGCTATGAGATAATACAGACATCATTCCAAGTTAATATAATGCACAATACATTTCAGAATGTGAATAAATAACATAACTGATTTTTCCCCTTGAACTTTAGTACTTATGAAATACCACTGTTTACCACAGGATGCATATATGTTTCTGTGCTGTCGTTTTGATCTTAAGGTATTGTAAACAATAATATTTAGGATCTATAAATATATTATATATATATTTTAAATATTTTATTTATTTGACAAAGAGAAATCACAACTAGGCAGAGAGGCAGGCAGAGAGAGAGAGGAGGATGCAGGCTCCCTGCTGAGCAGAGAGCCCGATGCAGGGCTCGATCCCAGGACCCTGGGATCATGACCTGAGCCAACGGCAGAGGCTTTAACCCGCTGAGCCACCCAGGCACCCCAATATATTATATTTTTAATAAAATCCCTTCTGAGTTGTTTCTACTTCATACAGTAAGATATTCTGGCAAAAATGTGAGCCATTTCAGCTTTTGTGATATAGTACATGACTGCTTTCTAGACAGAATGAACCAGATATGAGTGTTATCAATAAGTCTTGCCAACATTGGTTTTTATGTCCTCATTTACTTTAGTGACTTTAATCCTTAAAATTAGGAACAAGACCAGGATATCTGTTCTTACTATTTCTATTCTACATTGTACTGAAAGTCTTACTCATGTGTAAAGACAAAAAAAGGAAATAAAATATGTATATAATGGGAAGAAAAATGTCTTTCTTCACAGATGGTATGATTGTCTATGCAGAGAAAGAGAATAATAATAAATATCTTCTGGAATTTAAAAGTGAATGTAATACTTATAAAATGGTATATCGCAATGTTGTAGGATATAGGGTAACGTACAAAAACTAAAGTACTTTCCCATGTAACAATAAAAATAAGATTAAATTAAAATTTTTAAAATTATAATAGCACCCAGAAAATGAAATTATTACAATGAATGATGAGAATTATAATGACTAGAATGAGTGATTTGGATTATAATACACCCAGAAAATGAAATAAACAATTATAATCTAACCAAATATGCAGAGGATCCAAATGCCAAAAGCTACAAGATTCATGAGAGAAATTAAGATCTAAATAAATGGACAGATAGTGTGTGTTCATGGAATGGACGATCTAATATTTTTAACATGTCAGTTCTTTCCAGTTTGATCTGTAGATTGAAAGCAATTCCAACAAACTCTCTGCAAACTCTTCTGATTTAGCTGATTCTAGAGTTTATATAGAAATAGGAAACCAAGTATAGCTCACAAAACATTGAAGAGAAAAAAAGAAAGTTGAAGAACTAACATTACTTGACTTTAAGACCTATTCTAAATCTGTATTGATCAATGCAATATGGTATTAGAGAAAAAAACAGACACAAAGGAGAACGGAGTAAAGACCCCTGAAATAGACCCACACAACTAAACAGAGGAACAAAGGCAATCCAACACAAAAAGGAGACTCCTTTCAACAAACTGTAAAAAATTGGACAATCATATGCCAAAAAAAAAAATTATACACAAATCTTACACAATTTCACAAGAACTAACAAATGGGCCATAGACATACGTATGAAATATAAAACTGTAAAACTAAAAAAAAAAAAAACTGTAAAACTACTAGAAGAAAAAAATAGAGGAAAATCTATGTGAACTTGAGTTTGATAATTTTTTTAATACAATATTAAAGGCATGATTTATGAAAGAAAAAATTTACATTGGGCTTTATTCAAATTAAAAACATCTCTCAAGGGGCACCTGGGTGGCTCAGTGGGTTAAAGCCTCTGCCTTCAGCTCAGGTCATGATCTCAGGGTCCTGGGATCAAGCCCCACAGGGCTCTGTGCTCAGCAGGGAGCCTGCTTCCTCCTCTCTCTCTGCCTGCCTCTCTGCCTACTTGTGATCTCTGTCTGTCAAATAAATAAATAAAATCTTTAAAAAAAAATCTCTCAAAAAGTCACCATTGAAAGAAGGAAAATTCAAACCATTGACTTGGAAAAAATGTGCAAAAAGCATAGCTGATAAGTGACTTGCATTAAAATATACAAAGAGGTGATAAAACTCACCAATGGAAAAGCAAACAACACAGTTAAAAAATGAGCAAAAGATATGAACAGGCACTTCACCAAAGAAGATATATAGATAATAAATAAGTTTATTAACAGTTGCTCAGCATTAATTGTAATTAGAGAAATGTAGATTAAAACAATAATGGGGTACTGCTATAAACTTATTAGAATGCTTAAAATTAAAAAAAATTAAGAACTCACAAAGGGCAATAATACTAACTGATAGTACCAATTGCATTTGAGAATGTAGAGCAGCAGGACCTCTTTCTTATTGTGTGTGAGAATATAAAAGTGTACAGTCGTTTGGAAGGCAACTTGGCTGTTTCTTACAAAACTAAACATAGTCTTTCCATACAATTCAGCACAGAGCCCCTAGATATTTGCACCACTGATTTGACAACTTGTGAGACCACCCCAGAATCCTGCTTAAACATGAATGTTTATTAAAAAACAAAACAAAACAAACAAACAAACAAAAAAACAAAACACACATGAATGTTTATAACAACTATAGTCATAACTGTTAAAAACTGGGAAAAAAAACAAGAACTCCTTAATATGTGAATTGATCAACAAATGGTAGTACATTTATACAATGAAATATTATTAGATGATATATAAAAATGAGTTATCAAGACATGAGAATACATGGATGAATCTTAAATATAGATTGCTAAATGAATGAAGTCATATACTGTATGATTTCAATTATATGATATTCTGGAAAAGCAAAAGTATAGAGATGATAAAAAGATCAGTGGATGCAGAGAATTCAGAGGGAGTTTAAAATGGAAAGTTTAAAATGTCTTCACCAGGGGTGCCTGGGTGGCTCAGTTGGCTAAGCGTCTGCCTTCGGCTCAGGTCATGATCCCAGGGTCCTGGAATCGAGCCCCACATTGAGTCCCACATTGGACCAGCTTCATGGCTCCCTGCTCAGTGGGAAGCCTGCTTCTCCGTCTCCCACTCCTCCTGCTTATATCCCCTCTCTCACTGTCTTTCTCTCTGTCAAATAAATAAATGAAATCCTTAAAAAAGAATAAAAATAAAATGTCTTCTCCAGCTTAATATCTCTATTTGATAACTAGTTATAAGTGCATATAAAATGTGCATATAGGGACGCCTGGGTGGCTCAGTTGGTTATGCAGCTGCCTTCGGCTCAGGTCATGATCCCAGCGTCCTGGGATCGGGTCCCACATCGGGCTCCTTGTTCAGTGGGGAGCCTACTTCTCCCTCTGACTCTGCCTGCCACTCTGTCTGCCTGTGATCCCTCTCTCCTTCTCTCTCTCTCTCTCTCACAAATTTAAAAAAAAAAAAAAAACTTAAAAAAATAAATAAAAAATAAAATGTGCATATAAAATTTTGTTTCTAAAAGGATAACTATTATTTTCATCATCTTTGTAAGCATCCTCTTACATTAAAACAGGGTTTATAAAAATTGTAAGCTTTGAGTTATTTTCATAAGAATTTATGAAGTTATACCAACCTGAATGAAATAAATAGTTTTGCATATAGCTGGATTTGAGTGAAATTTTTAAATAAAATTTTAGAATAAAGCAATGTATAATTACATTATTACATTATTATGTAACATTAATACATATTAATGTATTATTATATTATTACAGTTAACTTATTTAAAGTTACTTAGAGAATGGAAAAGTCAGTCTGGAATCACCAGAGAAGAGTTTGTGGAAAAAAAAATACAAAAGAGAAAGTAAATTAAAGATTTCACTATGAAAACCAGAAAGTAGGTATGAAAATGAGTAGGTTTTAAGATAAGGAGAGATTTCATAAATTGTCAGAAAGATCTGAATAATATAATTTGAGTAATTAGAGCAAATTTCATGACCTTTAGATAAGCAATAGTTTCTCACATATAATACCAAAAGCACAATTGACAAATTCAAGTAAAAAGATAAGGTTAGCTTCATCAAAATAAAACAACTTTGGATTCCAAAGGACATGATCAAGAAACTGAAAAGAAAACCCACAGAAACAAAGAAAATATTAGACAGTTATAGATCTTATAAGGGACTTGAGTTCATAATATATAAAATACTTCTAAATATTGAACAACAAAAAGACAATCCAACAACAAAAAATGGACAAAGCATCTGCGTCAACATTTCTACAAAGATACACACATGACCAGTAATCACATGAAAAGATACTCAACAGCAACAAAAAAGATACTTAAATTCAAACAATCAAAATCACAATGAAATACCTACTAGGATTGATGAAGTAGAAAAGGACAGTAGCAACTGTTGAGAATGATATCGACAAATTGCAACCATCACACAATGCTGATGGAAATATAAAATGGTGCAGGTACTTTGGAAAACCATTTACCAGTTGTTCTAATAACACGAAGGTATCATATGGCCCAGAAATTCCACTCCTGAGTATATATACACAAAAGAATTGACAACAAGTCCACATAAAAACTTAAGAATAAATGTCCATGGTACATTTTTTTTGGTAGTAGCCAAATATGGAATAAACCAAATGTTCACCAATTGATGAATGAATAAATAAACTGTAGTGTGCAATAAAATGGAAAATGGTTCAGTCATAAACTATATATGCTCCAGTATGGATGAACATTGAAAATATGTTAAGTGAAAAAAGCCAGTTACAGAAGGCCACATATCTTATGATTTGTTTATATGAAATTTCTAAAATGTCAAATCCTGAGAGACAGAAAGTAGCTTATTGGTTGATAGGGACTAGAAGGGGGAAAAAGAGATTGACTAAAAATGGATATGGAGTTCATTTTAGGGTGATGAAATTACTCTAAAATTAGATTATAGTGATGTTTGCACATCCCTGTGAATATACCATAAATGATACATTTAAAAAGAGTGACTTTTGGGGAACCTGGGTGCTCCATCACTTAAGCGACCAACACTTGATTTCCGTTCAGGTCATGATCCCAGGGTCTTGAGATTGAGCCCCACATTGGGCTCTGCACTGAGTGAGGCACCTGCTTAAGATTCTCGCTCTCCAACTCCCCTTTCTTCTCCTCCCCTCACACTCTCTCCCTTTCTCTCTCTCTTAAAAAAATTAGAATTTTATGGTATGTAGATTGTATTTTAATAAAATTTTTATTTAAAATAGATTGTATTTTAATAAAATTGTTATTTAAAAGATGCATTTAAGGGATCCCTGGGTGGCTCAATTGGTTGAGCGGCTCCCTTCAGCTCAGGTCATGATCCCAGAGTCCTGGGATCAAGCCCAGTGTCAGGCTCCCTGCTCAGCAGGGAGTCTTCTCCCTCTCTCTCTGCCTGCCATTCCCCTTGCTTGTGCTTTCAATCTCTCTGTGTCAAATGACTAAATAAATTCTTTAAAAATAGTAATAATTTTTTAAAAGATGCATTTAAGAAAGGGTAGTTTTAGGAGCACCTGGGTGGCTCAGTAGGTTAAGTGTCTTTGTCTTCAGCTCAGGTCGTAGCCCTGTGGTCCTAGGATCAAGCACCACATCAGGCTCCCTGCGCAGCAGGGAGTCTGCTTCTCCCTTTCTCTCTCCCCCCCAACCTGTGTGCTCTCTTTCTCTCTCTTTCTCAATAATTCTCTCTCATTCAAATACATAAAATATTTTTTTAAAAGTAGTTTTCTATTTTTATACTCCTTATAAAAATAAAATTTAATTTTGCTTTGACTGAATTCAAAGAAACTAGTACATTATGAGACTTTTTTTTTAATTTTTTATTTATTTCTTATTTTTTCTATAAACATATAATGTATTTTTATCCCCAGGGGTACAGGTCTGTGAATCGCCAGGTTTACACACTTCACAGCACTCACCATAGCACATACCCTCCCCATAAACCCCCTCCCCCTCTCCCAACCCCACCTCCCCCCAGCAACCCCCAGTTTGTTTTGTGAGATTAAGAGTCATTTATGGTTTGTCTCCCTCCCAATCCCATCTTGTTTCATTTATTCTTCTCCTATCCCCCTAACCCCCCATGTTGCATCTACACGTCCTCATATCCGGGAGATCATAGATAGTTGTCTTTCTCTGATTGACTTATTGCACTAAGCATGTTACCCTCTAGCTCCATCCATGTTGTCGCAAATGGCAAGATTTCATTTCTTTTGATGGCTGCATAGTATTCCATTGTGTATATATACCACATCTTCTTTATCCATTCATCTGTTGATGGACATCTAGGTTCTTTCCATAGTTTGGCTATTGTAGACATTGCTACTATAAACATTCAGGTGCATGTGCCCCTTCAGATCACTACGTTTGTATCATTTTTAACACATAGTATCTTTTCAGTTCAACTCCAGACCCTTCAAGGCTGAAGGGTATTAGTGCCCATCTGTATTTCATCCAGCATGAATCCCTGTTGATACCTACACTACAGAGTAGTTAGAAAATTCTTAGATCTGAAGAGAAAGCATTTCAACTCACTTGTCCAAGAGAAAGCATTGGGCTTTCTGATTCTCAGAGTGAATAACTATCAGAATCAGTGTACCATCTATGTGCTTGTGTTGGAGATATGGTCTCTTTGGTAACAGTGCAGCTAGAACCTACTAAGCATGGAAAAAGAATTATTTCTGATGGCATATTTGTGACACTCAGTGGCTCTAATCAGTCTTAACAGCACAAGTTTCTTACCATGGACAGTGAGGAACTCTCCCACATACCAGATTGTGTGCACATTGTCTACTTAAACATGATCTGTATTTGTATGCCTAACTAATTTATAACCTGAATTAAATCTAGAATTGTTAGAAGAATCGGATTTGAAGTGATTATCTAATTTGAGCCTTTTAGATTACTATAAATTAGAAAAAAAAAAAAAACAACAGGAACTGATTTGCCCCCAATTTAAAGTTATTTAGCAGAGATGTTAGGGAGGGATATTGGGTTTTTGAGCTTCTCTCCTTTTCCCATATCATTCAGTAGTGTCCTTTTCAGCCACTCCTCCCTACCTAATTCTTCTTCATCAATAAAAATCTGATAAATTACAAATTACATATATATAGTCAATCCTCAAAATGTTACCCGATGTACTTAAAGTCACACAACTTTTAACTCTCCCAGAGTTAGAAATCGCACCCCATCATTCAGATTGCATAGTCAGAATTGTACTTACCAAACTCTACTAGTTCATGGGAGCTAGAGAGTTCCATGTCTATGGTAATTTAATAGAAGTATGAAAAGATATTGTCTTGCTTTTTTGAAAAAGATGTTAGTTACAATTAAGAACAAGCTCAAGGCATAAGCTGTTCCCATATGACTATTGTAGAGTCAAGTTGGTACAATTATGAGAAAGGAAGTCATGCAAAACTTAACCTTACAAAATTGAGTGTTCCAGGTTGATTGACTCTGAAACATCAAAAATAATAATAGAAAAATTTTGTCTCAGTAGGTACTTGTTTATGAAAATGTCACTCTATGTACTGTATTTCTTTTGCATAATTGTTGCATTTCAGATTTGTTCACTGAACAAGCTAATTCAACAGAAAACTTGTCATTAAATTTCACTGGTGGGAAGCATATAAGATTTGCAGGCTTTAATAGTTCAAGCATTTCATTAGCCATCATTTAAAAAACTTTTTACTGCACATAATAGTCATTTGCACTGTAAGAGCAGTATCAGTGCAATTATTTTGAAATCTATTTCTTAACCCTTCATTCCTGAGTAAAATTTTAGAAAAGGAATTTGATACTATTTCAACTGTGCCTTTTTTATTATTGCTATAATACTCGCTCTATAACATAATTCTAGTAGGCATTCAATAAATAATATTGGGCCAGGATCATTCTACTAATACTAAGAGAATTTCACATTGGAGAATGAAAGATATTTTGCCACATAAAAAAAGTTTCAGATTAAAGCAGAATAAATAACACAATGTAAAGCATTATGTTTTGATTTTATCTTTTATTTTCTTAAAATGCACAATAAAATATTTATGATCCCCATATAATTTCTTCAAATTGTATATTTGTATCTTTTATTTAACAGTCTAAATTATAACAAAATACTTTCTTTTCAATTCACATATTTCTGAGAAATAATTAGCAATTATTCCCATCCTTTAGAGAGTATGCTGTATAAAGTATTTTTAAAATCCTCTATATATGTAATCAGCAAGTACCTGGTATAATATTTTAATTAATTAGTTTCCATATATATTTGTTATATATACACATCTGTATGTGTGTGTATATATATATATATACATATATATATATGTATATATATATATATATATATATATATAACCCAACAGTTCTTTAAAAGGTTATTAATTAATAGTATTCTATTTAAAAATACTTCACCAAGAAAAGAATCATAGTTCAGGAGCTAATCTTAGAATATGGCAACCTGACTACTGTTCACTTCCCCTCCAATTTCCAAATCTAAATTTGACTAAGTCACGCAGTTCTGGGGAATGTAAGCTGACTGGATAAAAGTTAGGCCATGGCTTCTTTGGTTCCTAGAGAGAGGACTAGGATGCTCCTTCCTTCTCTGTGAGCAGGCCAGTCCACAGAAGTGCCACACTAGAGCCCAGGGAATGGACCCAGGGAATGGACCCCAGCACTGATGTTGGAACGACAGGGCATTTAGCTCTATGTGCATCTGGCAAAGAGTGGAGACTGATTTATTCACTGACAAAGAGAAAGTTAAATTAGTTACTAATATAGAAGGTAGGTGAATGTGAAATCTAGTGAAGAAAATAATTCCTTTCTCCAGATAACAGCCTTCCCTTGCAATATGGTTCCAAAGGTCCACGGGCTTCTTTGTTTTTTTAGGAATAATTTCTGTCATTTAAGAACATATTGGTAAATAGATTTGAGCCTCAAGTCAGCAAAGAGGTCAATTTAAATGATTCCAGCAACCACACATGAAAACAGAATACAAAGAACAATTAGAACATGAGCTCCTTGTGCAGGATTGTCTCTCATAGCTTGGGGTCACCACTCCTTCTAGCACCTCCTCTGCACTTTAGAGAAGAAGCTTGGAGCTGTGTTTTCCCAAGTCCTCATTCCTGTTTGGTTTTAACAGTTTTCTCCAAGAGAAGATTTTGAGTGAGAATGTAAAAGTGGAATGGAAGAAGTTTCATTATTCTGGAAAAGGTTGCAACCATGATATTCACAGAAGGTTCTTCATATGCAGTTGACCATCGTCCACTTCACACCACAAATGTATGAAGACTTGCTTGGGAATTCACTTAACATTCTTGAGAATGGCTTTAGTTTCCGATGCACTTCAGTGAACCACTGCTTAGGAGCTTTAGGCTAAGTTCCTAATTGTTGCCTCCCTGACCTTCCTTATCTGATTCTCTTGAGTATCTTCCTGGACCTTAATTTTTCCAGTTTTTCCAATATTCAGATATGCCCTCATTCCTCTGTTCTGCTATATTTCCAAAATATATATTCCCAAAAGTGAGTCTGTTCTTAGATAGAACTCAAACTATTATACCAGTTAAATAAAAGTGCATCACTGTGTATGTTCTTCACTATCTCTATTTCTCTCTCTCTCTCTCTCCATGATCATGTTAGATCAGAAATAGACCCCACGAATGAGGCAGTAATACGCTTTTGCCAGCAGATCATCTGCTTTGCATCTGCTTAACCATATACATTACAAAACTTAAAGATTATTTTGTGAAAAAAAATATTCAATACATGACTTAAAAGGGAGGAAAGTTATTGTTGAGGTTTATAAATAATAACGACCTGAAAACCAAGTTCAGGAAATATCACAAGGAAAACAATAAGCAAATTGGAATACCAATATTAGAAAAGAAAAGAGACTTGAAGTATACATACACTATAGACCTAAGAGTTCAAAGAACTCTTAGCAATGATATCTTAGCAAAGATAAAACAAATACTCAAAGAAAAGGTCCCTGGTTTTTGAAGAGGACTCCATATCAAAAGGTCACATCAAAATCCTGTTGAATTAGAAAAAGAAGTGCACACATAGGCATGTACTGATAAAATATTGAATTCCAAAGACAATGAAAAATGTGTTGTTGTTGTTTTTTGTTTTTTGGTTTTTTTACTCTCTTCTGTGTAGAAAGAGCAAGCAAAAAAACTATCATATATTTCTCATACATGTCTGCTACACTGCTACCTGCCAGGTAGTACTGTCCTTCTGCAGTTTTCTCAAAGATTCCAAGTGCAGAGAAATTTTTACCTGACCGAGAGGTCATTGGCTTTTTATAGGCAAAAAAAAAAAAAAAAAAAAAAAAAAGAAAGAAAAAAAAATCATTCTTCCTCAACATTCTTAGCTCTAAATTCAACAGAAGTCTTGATATTTGAAACTCAAACATTATTGGATATCTGAATCCAAAATCCAGAGTATATATATATTTTCTCTAGAATAAGCATTATTATTTGACTTATCTAAAAATTAACAATGAAATGAAAACTTAGGATATCAAATGCCTAAAAACCAACGGTTCTTCTATTGCCCCTTTTTTCTTCACTTAAAAGAATTGTTTGTATTAATCTTTAAAACTTGTTTATGTATTGGGGCGCCTGGGTGGCTCAGTGGGTTAAAGCCTCTGCCTTCAGCTCAGGTCATGATCTCAGGGTCCTGGGATCGAGTCCCACATTGGGCTCTCTGCTCAGCAGGGAGCCTGCATCCTCCTCTCTCTCTCTGCCTGCCTCTCTGCTACTTGTGATCTCTCTCTGTCAAATAAAAAAAAAAAAAACAAACTTGTTTATCTATTTATTTATTATATTCAATATGATCATGCTGTTTTTATCCCTCTGCCTGTGAGATTTCAGTCCTTTTCATGTCTGACCATAAATAGAACCCTGACTGGGGCAGTAATATAGTTTTTCCTGCAGGTTCACGTGCTTAAAGGCAAGGTTGGGAAGGTGGCATTCACATACCCTTATTATCTATCTTAAAACAGAGGGGAAAAGGCAAGAAATATACCTAGTCATAATTCCATTACCTCATAAGCATATGTTGGCAACTTTTTATTCTTTGGTAGCAATATTAAACCGTCTTTTTCCAAATAATAGTTAAAAATGGAGTTTATGACAAGAAGTTAGCAAATATAACATGTTCTATTTGTATCAAGGTGAAATTTATATTTGTGAGAAAAGTATGATCACAATTTATTTCCAATTAACATAAGACAAAGAGAAAAAAGATGTAAATATGTAGTCATTTTTATCCTAAGTTGTCATGAAATATGTTTTATCCAGTGAAGTATTTGTGGAAGTGATTAGTGTTCCTTCAAAGGAGAATCTTTAAGATCCAGGACATATCTTGACATTTATCTTTTCTTTCCGTCTCCAGAATTTCATATAGATATTTTTCAGTTAGCCAAGGCCCCCAGGTAAAGTCAATGTGGAGAAAAAGATGAGGCCAACCCTCAACGGAGATGTACATGTTTGAGAAATAAGCTTCTTGCCTTTCCCAACTAATTCAATGCTCAGGCCAATAAAGTAAAATATACATTCAATCCATGAGGACTACCTTTATTTCTGGAGTTTCTTATTTTATTACCAATTTATCTCACATTTATCTCACATTTACAAGCCAGAATTTACTCTACTCTCTAAAATCTACTGTTGAAATATTTGAAAGGCTCATGCCACCCATAATGACTGAGGACCACAACTGTTGAAGTCAAATTTGAATATATCACATTATTACAAATGTAAAGGTTTACTAAACTTTTGGAAGGAGTTTATTAGGATTGTTCAAACAAATTGTTAGAACTATTAAAACATGC
The DNA here is from genome assembly GCF_922984935.1 of Meles meles. Lineage (NCBI taxonomy): Eukaryota > Metazoa > Chordata > Mammalia > Carnivora > Mustelidae > Meles > Meles meles. The sequence goes on from NC_060077.1 coordinate 54,162,576, forward strand.
TCAATCTCAACTAAAATTTCAAATTGTTTACTTAAATGTTGTTTAAAAATGGTTGTCTTTAATTTGCTCCAAACTTTTGTCAGTTGGTCGCAAGGTCTGTTCTAATGGTCCCTCTTAGATGAATTGGTGGCAATTTACATTCTAGGTCCCCAACCCTAATTTTTAGAATTTAATTGAACCAGACTTGGTTAGTTTCAGAGACCATGGGTCCTGCATAATAACTATATGCATGTCTGGCTGCCCAATATTGTAGACAACAGTATACTGGATAACACAAAGGCGATGATAGGATTCTCACTTACCCACACTTACCCACATTTTCCATGCAAAACTTTCTGGCTTTGAGGTCCAAGATTTGCAACACCTGTGAGAATTTTAAAGCAATCTGTTCCACGTATTCTAGCCATTATGGTTTCGAACCATATTTTTAAATAAAGTTTTGATTTACTTTTTCCTCATCAATCCATAATTGTCATTTTTATTTATCAATATATTTTGCATTCATATCATGGAACAGCATATTATTTTTATTGCTAAGATTCATTTAAAATTAATTGTTTCAAGCCAGGAAATAGTCTATTGAAATACTGTAAATTATGATTCATCTTCTAGGATTTGCATATACCTATACAATCTTATGAGATATTCTATAATTTAAAGAAAACATAATTAATTTGAATGATAATCACTTAATCCATTGTGTTCATCTGAAGGTCCCAGATAAAAGTGTTGGTTCCCAAACTGGTCCAGGAACTTCCCAGGTGTAATTGGAATCTGGCCCCTTTAACAAAGGGCAGGGAGAGACCAAAGAAAGAGGCAGATCATTTCAGATCAGTAGGTAGCTGTTTAGCAAGCAAAAGAACTTACTTTACAAGGCTTGTTTTCTGCAGCTGCAAGACCAGTAAATCTTAAAAGGTTATATATTGGCCTTAACTGTCTTTAGTCATAGATACCATGCATATAGTCTTCCACACCACATTTCTATGTCCAGCCTATATCCTTGGGGCAGCTTTGGGGAGTAGAGAAGGCAAATGGGATGCACATTTCAAGGACTGAGGAGAAGGTGAAGAGGCTCCAATTGCCTAGGTCAGTTGGTGGTCATGTCTTTTCTTCACCTCCCCCAACACAAAGACTTATTGAATTACACATTTACCTTTTTTTAAAGATTTTATTTATTTATTTAATGTATGTACCTATGTATGTATGTATGTATTTGAGAGAGAGCACCAGCAGGAGGGAGAGGCAGAGGGAAAAGCAGACTCCCCTGATGAGCAGGGAGCCCAAGTGGATCCTAGGATCCTGAGGTCATGACCTGAGCTGAAGGCAGATGCTTAACCAACTGAGCCACTCAAGTGCCCCCAGACTTAACTTTTACTGACAACATCTGGGCGACTGGCTTTCCTTGCACATTATATTGTGCATAACATAACATATCATAAGATAAGAATATAACATAACGTTTCCATCCCATTTAGGTGAATTTACCAAAAGTGAAATTTACTTAAACAAAGAAAATGTATGATTTTTAACTAAAGACACCTGTCCACAAAGTAAAATAAGTAAATATATGTGTAAATGGATATATATGTAGTATATGTGTGTCTGTGTATATGTCTATAATGTTCATAGATATTATAAAATCAGCCAAACATACCCTTTATGATATGCTAAAAAAATAATTCATTATCCTAAAAGAAATCATTACTTCCTTATCAGCACTGAAAATGGTGCAGCATTGTAGAACCAATTTATAGATTATAACCAATAAAATAAGTTGACAAGTTACTATGTGCTGGGGAAGGAAAGAACATATAGTCACTGGCTTCAGGGACTCTGTAGGCAATTTTGATTGTTGTTTCCTTTTTTGGATAGTGAAGAGAAGGTACAGTTTTATAGTGTCTGCAAAATGGAAAAATAGCTCTCAAATGACCCCTGGCCCTTTATTCATTGCCATGTCTAAGCATGTGCTACAATTGCTACATTTTTTCCTCCAAATTCTGTCAAATTAAGAATAGGCTATTCTCTGAAATTCAAGCATGAGAGGATTCTGGGGATTTGCTGCTATCATTGTCTATTGTCAGTACAAGTGTGCATAAGAGAGAAGTGTCATTCAAGATAGCAATCTGGAGGATCAATATCTACTCTGATTTACTTTCTGCTCCCTGTGTTTCTTTGGAATGATTATCAGGCTCCCTTCTCCAGTTACAAAAGTCCATCAACCCTGTAGGAACATGTCATGGACATCTGCTGTCCAACAACATAAGTGTTCTGCCATCTACAGATACTTTTTTTGTTTTGCTCTGATGCTTCCTTGAAGGCTCTTGCAATCAGCTCCAGGCCTATGGGCTTTATCTTTAACAAAGATAGTCTCATAGCCCTGCAGGAAAGGACTGTGCCAGGTGTTTTTGGCTACAGACTTCCGACGGCAACACTTCAATGACTTTAAGGTCATACAAGTGGACTGAGTCAAGATATTCAGAATTCTAGCTGGGCCTGGCTGGTGGGAATGATGATAAGGCCACGATTCTTCCTGTGGTGGTCGCCCGGAGTAGAGTAGTTATTGTCTACAAGTCTTATGTTTTGCTCTACTGACCCTTTCCATCCTGTTTGTTAGAGGCAGCAGGATTTTCCTGTGGCTTTTTGTGTCTGCATCCATTGGTGTTTCCAGTTGCTGATTTCTCTAGAATCCAGTCTGGGGCACATAAAGCAAGAAACAAATAAATACAATTTTCTATTTTTCCTTGGGTCTTAAGGTCTCTAGCCAGTCTGCCTTCTTTTTTTCCATTTTTCAGAGTCCTTTTATGTTCATTTTATTATACAATACTAGAGATTTTAGATTTACTTAATAGAAGTAGGAAAAGTATGTCTACTTCTTATTTCTGTATGTGCAATCCAGCATTTTTCTCAAATTCTTTTTAAACATTTCTTCCTTCAGAGTCCCACTAATCATATCAGCCATACTTATCACACCCAGCCCAACAGAACTTTTCCTAAACTGTATCCTTTTCTTCGTAGGCCTTGATATCAAACTTTCCTATCAGTAACATCTCCACCTCTTTTTATACAAATTAATTTAACTTTTTCAGGTTCCTTCTCACTTTCTTCTTCACTATCAACAACAAAATACATTACATCAACTGCAAACCTAATAACATAAATTTAATAGACAGCCATAGAATGTTTTTTAGAAGTCAGAGGAAAAGGGATCATGAATTACACATTGAAAATTTTATTTGGGGGACCTCATTTTTTAATCAATTCAAAAATATGAAAAATTTTTGAAAAAAAGGGAGGCACTTTTTAGACGTTATCTCACGTAACCCCCACAGGAACCTTAAGGTATTTTCATCAACTTAAATTATTTGCATTTATGTATCTGATTTTATGTGTATCATTTTTTTCCAAGTGGTTCCTTAGGAATAATGCAAAAGATAAACTTTTATTTATATTTAAATAAGTGACAAAAAATTATTAGAAATTTCCCCTTATGTAACATGTTTTGTGTACTTTGTAGCTTTTCATTTAAGTCCCCAAAAAAGTACCAAAAGTTTCTGTGTGTGTGTGTGTATGCGTTTACTGATTAAAATGTATTAGCTGAACATTACCAATAAACTGTTGGACTTCATTTTCTACTCAGTATTTTCTTCAATACATCATAATAAAATTTAATTATATAGAAAAGAATTAGGTACTATTTTCAATTATTTTTAATTGTGTGCAAGCTTTTGTTAAAGCACATCAATTTGTTATATATTACCAAAATCCAGATTTAGATATTGAAACCAATTTATATTACTAGAAGTAATTCTTCAACAGGAGGCAGTCCTCCTTCACCCCAAAAATTGTTGCTTTCTATTTTTGGTAGAGTGCAAGCTATTATTTAAACAATTTTTTCTTTTAGGCAATACAGTCTTTAGTGACTAAATCATTTTGATTGCTCCTGGGATGGGAATGACTGTTCTGAACAGTAGACTATTAAAATAGCGTACTCAAAGAGTTAATATGATTTTAAAATATGCTTAACTTTCTCACACAGTGAAGTAGCTGTTGCTACCTGAATGATTATATTTATCAAAGGGAGAAAAATGTCAACTATATTTAAAATAACATGCAAAAATTGTATTAGAGCAGGATACTAATGAGGAGTTGCTGATTAGTTCTATTGTTAGAAATGCCCTCTATGGCTCCATACTGAGAATTAGTACCAAGTTGTGCCAGAGGGGGGAAAAAATAAGATATGGTCCCTGCTCTAGACAAACTTTCAATCCGATATTTCTTGAAACACTTCAACCTATGAAAATTAAAACAGTGAATAAAGATCTACATGAGGCTTCTCACAAATATATTTTATTCAAATTCTTTGGATATATTTTTGAATGATTTTGTGAGCTACTCAATAATTGAATAAAATAAGCAAAATAACTTGTATTTCAAATCATAACTTACATATTGCATTTCCAGAGAATTTTCCCTGAAAACTTAAAGTTGATGGAACATACATTTCACTCTCTTTCATAGAGCTCTATTTTGTTTTTATAACTTCTAAAGTGCTACTGCCCCTCGGAACAATTTGTTGCTTAAAATGTAGCCCCTGGAGGATTTTACTAGTTGCCAAGCACATTTAGATATGGCCTTAAGAAAAACATGTATTGGCAACAGGTCTTTGGGGAGAAGGACGATTTATGACCGTGAAGCTGGGCAGCTGGGGATGCCCTGCTCGCTCAGGGCGGAACACCGCCCCTTCACCGAAGCTGGGCAGCTGGGGATGCCCGGCCCCCCAGGGTGGAACGCCGCCTGCTTCAGGGAAGCTGAGCACCCGGGAACGCCCGGTCAGCTCGGGGTGGAAGGAAATACCACCTGCTTCCCTTTTCCTTTATCGCTCCTTTCTCTTCCCAGAAGCACCTGTTGTCTTTTAGATGAGTCCTTTGAATGTGCTTGGTTAACTATAAACTTTATCCTCCTCCTTGCTTGTTGTCGACAAGACGTGTGACTAGCATTTGACCTTCATCGATTCTTCTGTTGGCTATTGTTTCAATGTAATAAAAGTGAGACTATGGAGTTGTTCGACTGTTGCCCCCTGCTCCCAATCTCTTGAAGCTGACCTGTTGGTGCCTAATTCTTCTCCCGTCGTCACGGACTGGAAGCTGGAAGCGGCACTAAAGACCACACACACACACACACACACACACACACACACACACACACATTTGCATGTATATTTTTATTTTTATTTTTTTTATTTTACAGAGAGAGCGATAACAAGTAGGCAGAGAAGCAGGCAGAGAGAGAGGGGGAAACAGACTCTCTGCTGAGCAGAGAGCCTGATGTGGTGCTCTATCCCAGGACCCTGAGATCATGACCTGAGCTGAAGGCAGAGGTTTAACCCACTGAGCCACCCAGGTGCCCCATATGTTTTTATTTTTATTATATATACCCCCTTGGAACATAAGGTCTTTGATTGGAGGTACCGTGTTGAATTTCTTTACAGTTCTATCCCCAGAGAGTTCTGTAAACAGATAGTAATACCAAATAAATAAAGGCAAAAATTCATTTAAATTGAAGTGGATTGAATTATTTCAGTGTTTTGTTTTAATTTACCTACTAGTATTATTCTTTGTCATTTGAAGGGGATGAGATACAAAAATGGAACATTCTCTATAAAGAGAAAAAAATAATAGTAACCCACATTTTTATAGATTGCTTAAAGCTTCCATTGGATCATTTCTTTTATCTTCATTAAATTTTTTTTTTTGTCTGAAGGAATAAGGTCCAAAATGCAACATACAACTTTATATATTTTAGTAGTGATCTAAAGATAGTAATGTTTTATACTAGAGGTGCTAAATCTATTGCTTCTTCTTATGTTGACCTATTTCTCTCCTCTGGTTAATAGTCCTTCAAAACTTTAATAAATATTCCATTAAAGCATTAAATATTATAAGAAGGAAAAAACGAGGAGGTCTGGTGCAGAATGGGAGTCATTGGATTAGCATACTTATAAGAAGATTTACTTGGGGTTCTTTATTCCTTCTGTTGTCCACTGGTAACTCTTACACTCAAACTAAGAACATGATAACTATCTGGGGCCAGGTTTGATTTGAGGACTTTATCTCCCCTTGTTTCTTGAATAGCCATCATATAAATTTTGGCTAGAAATTGCCCACTTTTCTTGGATGGTCCACAAAACCTCAGTTTCCTGTTCTCAAAAATGCATAGATACTCATTTCAATCCAGTCTTATCTTTAAAGAGAGATTTAGACTTTCTCTGTAATAATAAAACAATGTGTTGAATATCAGCCCTCATACACAAAAAAAAGGTTCTGTCTAAATAAGGCTGAGTAACCAGATTTTATGGAACTACTTCATAGTAACTTTTAATTTAATTTTAATTTCAATAATCACATATAATTCTATATTTATCTAGATATGTCTTAAATGCCTTCACTAGTGTACCTTTAGACACTCTTTGAGGGATATATAAATATTAAGTATCTAATAGAATCAGAATCAAGCTGATGGGTGTATGGGTGCTTCTCTAGGACTTCAAAAATAAGGAAATGCATCCTTTGCCTCTCTTTCTCCCTATCAATACAATTCAGAATCTTTTACATGAAAACTAAGATGAAAACTCTACCATCTCTCCCTATGCTGTAGTGTATCTCAAGACATCATTGTCCGTTCCTGTTCTTTCCTTCAGTTTACAAGGGCTCCTTTCATGTAATCGCTGACTTCTCAGTGCATCTACAGGTTCAACAAGAGGAGTTAATAAAACACTGTCATCTTGATTTAATATCAAATTACTTTCATGCCATTTGTTTCTTTATTTTTATCTTAAGGGAAAAAATGTAGTTTTTGCTTCTTCTGTATGCATTATTTCTGGTATACCAGCAGCTCATATAAAAAGCAGCCCTAGGGGGTTGACTTCTGAGATGATTATTTCCTCCTTGTGATGGTTTGTGTGATAGAGTGTGTCAATCTAAATAGCAAGTGACTTTTTGGTGTATATTTTCAAGGCTCCCCTTGAAGGATGGCTTGTGTCAGAAAGTTTCAAGACAAGACAGTTTTAGGACATGGCAACTTTAGGAGGTTTTCCTTAGTTACTTGGTAAGGTAGGTAGTTTGTTTAAGCCCAGCATAACTGTTGCTTAGGGATTTAAACAAACAAACTACTAGAAGAAATTGGCTTGGACAAGAAGAACTTTTGCACATAGTTCTTACTAATTTGAAAAGTGAAAGGTAGTCACTTAGAAATAGCCTTCTCTAACCTTAGAATTTATTTTTCAGCCTACATTTTTATTGAGACTGGAATTACTGGAATCAAGCCTTGTCAGTAATTCTATCTGTTGGGAATACATTATTGGAATTAAAGTATACAGTGGCCCTCTATTCTCCCAAGTGATATCAGTTAATATAAGGACTGGCAAAATCTTGCAGACACAAAACAATAATCTGATAGATTTCTCTTTTTTAGTTTTTTTTCTTTTTCTTTAAATGCCATTTGATTGATGTGATGTATTTTTGAAACTACTGTTTAAGCCTGAACTTGAATATAAAATATCCAATCACATATATTACACATATAAATTAATAATGTTAATAATTATGTTAATGTTAATAATGATAAAAAAATTACTACACTTATCCATACAAAAATTCTGTGAGTTTATACTTTAAGTTTACAACAAATAGGTCATTGGGATTATTTTTTTTTATTTTTTTTATTTGTTTATTTACAGCATAACAGTGTTCACAAAATTGAACCAGGAAGAAATTGACAACCTGACTAGACCGATATCTAGTAACGAGATTGAAGCAGTGATCAAAAACCTCCCAAAAAACAAGAGCCCAGGACCTGATGGATTCCCTGGGGAATTCTACCAAACTTTCAAAGAAGAAATAACACCAATTCTCCTGAAGCTGTTCCAAAAAATTGAAGCAGAAGGAAAACTTCCAGACACTATTTATGAAGCCAGCATTACCCTGATCCCCAAACCAGGCAAAGACCCTACCAAAAAGGAGAATTTCAGACCAATATCACTGATGAATATGGATGCTAAGATTCTCAACAAGATCCTAGCAAACAGGATCCAGCAGCACATTAAAAAGATTATCCACCATGACCAGGTGGGATTCATCCCTGGGTTGCAAGGATGGTTCAACATTCGCAAATCAATCAATGTGATAGAACAAATCAGTAAGAGAAGAGAGAAGAATCACATGGTCCTCTCAATTGATGCAGAAAAAGCATTTGACAAAATCCAGCATCAGTTCCTGATTAAAACGCTGCAAAGTATAGGGATAGAGGGAACATTCCTGAACTTCATAAAATCTATCTATGAAAGACCCACAGCAAATATCATCCTCAATGGGAAAAAGCTTCCAGTCTTCCTGTTGAGATCAGGAACACGACAAGGATGCCTACTCTCACCACTCTTGTTCAACATAGTATTAGAAGTCCTAGCAATGGCAATCAGACAACAAAAAGAAATAAAAGGTATCAAAATTGGCAAGGAAGAAGTCAAACTCTCTCTCTTCGCAGATGACATGATCCTTTATATGGAAAACCCCAAAGACTCCACCCCCAAACTACTAGAACTCATACAGCAATTCAGTAACGTGGCAGGATACAAAGTCAATGTACAGAAATCAGTGGCTTTCTTATACACTAACAATGAAAATACAGAAAGGGAAATTAGAGAATCGATTCCATTTACTTTAGCATCAAGAACCATAAGATACCTGGGAATAAACCTAACCAAAGAGGTAAAGGACCTGTACTCGAGGAACTACAGAACACTCATGAAAAATTGAAGAAGACACAAAAAGATGGGAGACTGTTCCATGCTCTTGGATTGGAAGAATAAACATTGTTAAAATGTCTATACTGCCTAGAGCAATCTATACTTTTAATGCCATTCCGATCAAAATTCCACCGGTATTTTTCAAAGAGCTGGAGCAAATAATCCATTGGGATTATTTTTATTATTTGACTGGTTATTCATTTGTAAATGAACACAGTGTTTTTAAAAATTGGCAATTGTTCATTTAATTCAATTAGTTGTATACTGTCAAACAAATAGTAGATTCTGATTATGCCCAAGACATCTTTACATACTTTATCATCTTCTTTGGTAGTTATAAAAAGTATGTAAACATTTCTTTGTTATTTCTCACAGTGAATTGTGATGTGTATGTGTGTCTTCTTCCTTTCAAGTTGGGCTGGATTTTGTGATTTTTTTTTCTACAAACATAGAATGGCATAACTGAAGCCATGTTATAAAAAGTTGTTTATAAGCCACCTTGTCTATGGCATTTCTGTCATAGTAACTTAATGGACTAAGACACCGGAAGGTTGTTTCTAAGTTGCTGACTCACAAAAAGTGATTATTTTTGTTTTAAGGTATTAAATTTTGGAGTGATTACTCAGCTTTAGAAAAATCAGAAGATCCTTCTAGTGTGCTTGTGAGAAAAGCATTAGTTACATGAGAAAATTAGGCTAACACAGTTTTATTTGTCACAATAATTTTTCATGAAATCTCTTAAATGAGTAATTATTAAGTACTTACAATGTACCAAGCATTATTAGATTCAGGGATGGAGGGGCTCCTGGGTGGCTCAGTCAGTTAGTTGGGCGCCTGCCTTCAGCTCAGGTCATGATCCCAGGACCCTGGGATTGAGCCCTGCATTGGGCTCCCTGCTCAGTGGGGAAGACTGCTTCTCCTTCTCCCTCTGCCTGCTGCTCCCCCTGCTTTTCTCTCCTTCTCTGTCTCTCTATCAAATTAATTAATTAATTAAGAGAAAAATTCTCTGCTTCATGAAACATACCATCAAGTAGAGAGTCATTTCACCAAAACAACACAAGGAACTGGTGAAAGGACAAGATAATCCATTTTCTTCAAGGTACCAATAGTAACTCATAGCAAGATGACCTATTGATTTCGAAGTGATTTCAATAGCACAAGTTTTAAAGATATAATGAATAATACCAAACTTTATGTAAAAAGCCCCAAATTATAATCCATATACTCTAACCTCTGTAACTATACTACTTTCAGTACTCCATGGGACTAATTTTTCTTTATTCCACATATTTTAAAGTTTATAAAATTGTAGTTTGGGACAATAGATATTTCTATTTTTTTTTCCCCTCAAAGGCCAGGAGCTGCTGCCTTACATTATCAAATGCTTTTTTAAAAGTAGAAGTAACATAAATTATTAATATTTTATTTATTTTTGAATAGAAAACAAAATCATCGAAGGTATCACCTGTGTTGGACTTGGCTGCTCTGGTCTCATCAAGTCAAGAGGCAGTGATTATTAATTAAGTGCAAACAGTTCAAATGGAGCAGTGACAGTCCTCTCAGTACATCTGCCAGCCTACCTGTATTAATCTAGAAAAAGATTGTGTACTTGTCTCAGATTTAAATCACAAAAAGTACCTTCAAAACCATGGTAAAGACAATAATTACATGCACAACACTTGAGTTGCTGAAGAACTTTCCTCCTCGCATTCGGAAAATTGTCACCAATTGCCACTTTTGCTTTTACATTCTCTCCAAATCATTAAACTTTGTGAAGCTGCCGCTGATGGTTAAAATAGATTTCAGAAGCATTAGCTCCAATTTCAGGAGATTAAATGCAGAGGATCAGAGAGTGGAATATTCTGATTAGGTATATTTACCAGACTCTTTTCAAAGATGGAATGTGGGCACTTAAAAACCAGAGACTGAAATATGTGTTTACTTTTAGATCTTACAGTGTCTAAATAGTAGATCATGTTTCTAAAGTGAAATTGCTTATATTGCTGCCTAAGTGGGGGAAAAAAAAAAACTTTCTTGATAATTTCTGTTTTCAAATGAGTAATTAACTGCAGTGATTGAACATCTACTAAATGAATAAGATTGGATGATGCCTTTAAGTAGATCATAGCCCTGGGGGAGATACACATATACTTATAAATATCTACACTGGAAGAACTCCAATAGCTAGAAATGGTCAGGCAAGTAGCAAGGAAATATCTAAAACACAGTACTGGTGTATTTACAGAATATCAAGTAGTCTACAGATGATGGTGTTATGCAGAGGATTATTCTTACAGAATATGGGATTAGAAAAGTATGCAAGATTTAATTGATCCACAGCTGAACTGGTGAAGCTCTATCTTTATTTCTAGTTGCTGGGTGTCTGGTTTTTCACCCTTAGCAAGGGAAAGAGCTGTAGGCATTATGATGCCTTATTTACAGTCCAAAGCTCTCCAGGGTCAATTTGTGGCCTGAAGACAATCCCTGCCTACCTCTGATCTCTGTCTTCTTTGTGCCTCACAGATATTTCCTCCAGTAAATGTCTTACATATCTTATTCCCTATTGATATCTGCTTCTCTGAAGACTTGAAGACTTGAGGTCACAAACACATACATGTACATGTGTGAGTGTGCACACACACACTGTAACAGAACTGTATGATAGACGAGATTGGGTGTGTTCAGGGTAGTATGGCTGTAGACAAGTTTATAATTCACTGTAAGGTGAAGGTGTGAGGAAACAGACATGCACTGCTGTGGGAATGTATATTAATAAAAATTTTATGGACGGCTACTAGGAAATATCTATTGATAATAAAATGTACATTCTTTTTGACCCCAGTTCATCTTTGGAGATTTATTTAACAGGTATAACAGCATATGTGTGAAATAAACATATTGTTTAATAAACATATGTTGTAATACATATAAACCCAAAAGAATGTGGAAAATATAAGTGCTTATCAATAAAAAGATTGAATAAATTCTAGTGGCAATAGAATGGAATAATAATGAGTAGGGAAAGAGCTAATGAAAATGAAATGAGCTCTACATATATTCATCATGATATGGAATGATATTGAAGGTGTATTAAGTGCAAAACACAACAGAATTTTTTGGGTACCATTATATGTATATTTATATCTGTATAATGACTGATATATGCATGCAATATATGTATTTGTATGTGCATTGCTCTTTGATGGATTCATGAGTAACTGGTAAAAGCATTCCTCTGGAGAGGAGTAATTATGTGTCTAAAAACAAATATGGGGTGAAGACTTTCCACCATATTCCATCTCACAGATTCCGAATTTTATACTGCATATATGTACATAAAATCAAAATTATATAATTCCACACCAAAAAAAACCCATATGATAGATAAAATGGAGATATTTGTTCCTGGTACTTTCGTATGTTTCAAATAAAAGAAATCTTCTAAAATATCAGAAAACATTTGGACTTTAAAGTAGTCAGACATCCTCTCATTAGACTTTTTTTTTAAGATTTTATTTATTTCTTTGCCTGTCAAATAAATAAATAAAATCTTTAAAAAAAATAAAATAAAAAATTATTTATTTATTTGAAAGAGAGAGAGTATGTGAGAGAGAGAGAGCACAAGCCAGGGGTGGGGCAGAGGGAGAAGCAGACTCCCCACTGGGCAGGGAGCCTGATGTGGAGCTTGATCCCAGGACTCTGGTAATGAAGGTGATGAATTCTTAATACAGGGCAAAAAAGTGTAAGAAAATATAATGACTTTAAGGTTCTGAAAAAAATGCAGTTTTTTTGGAATAAACAATCTATTTAAGACTGACAAAAGTTGAAGCTCAAAAAATAAGCAGCTTAGTCTTATAGTGCAGCATTCCATATGTTATGGTATGGTAAGAACCAACAAGGACAAGGGGAAGTCATTTAAGGATATTACATAGGTATGTTGAGAATTTTTTTGTATTTTAACTGATTCTTGCTGCAATGGGAAAATGGATCAAGAACACAACTTAGGGGAATACGGGTATTAAGTATCCTAAAAAAAAAAAAAAAATGTTTTGCTGGGAAACCAATATATAGTAAACTTACTTTAAATGCATAACTTAGCAAGAATTGTGAATGAATATACAAAATCTTAAATATCAAAAACAACAAAAGCAAACTTAAAAAATCCAGTTATCTGAGTTTATAAGAGACACAAAAATAATAAAATTAAATAAAATAAACCAGAGATTTATTAAAAGAATACTAAGAAGCTGGTATACCTATATTAATATGAAAAACAATAAACGAGGAAAATAAGTAAAAACTGTACAACTTTATCAGGGAGAGAAAACTAAATTTGTGTATAACAATTAAAATTGTCTTGACATATTTAAAGCAATAATGGACAAGGAGAGACTGAACAATTCACAAGGAAGGACTGCAGAATAATTTAACATTCCTATCCCAGTAACTAAGAGACCAAGGAAACAAAAACGTTAAGTGTGCAAAAATTTATCAGTGTATTAACTAATTTGAATAACCATTTATGTATACATGAAAGCCTGAATCCAGTATAACAAAGTCCATAGGTATCATGGATAATTTAGGCACATAGGTATCATAAATAATTTGATTATATATAAAAATTATACTTCTTTATTTAAAGTTTATTTAATGTTATATTTAGATATATAAGATTGTTAATATTTGAAATAATAGACAACATATAACAGTATTGAAAACTCAACAACTTTTAATGAAGATTAAAAAGTCACTGATTGGATGAATTTTAGGAAAAAAAGATGCATGAAGGGTTCGGAATCACAGGTCAATGAACTTTAAATAGATTTATTCATGAAGGAAAACATATTTTAAATGAAACTAAAATATAGCTACCTCTCAGCTATCTACATTAATGGAGAAGAAAACAGCTTGTACTTGGTCAATAATTGATTACTCTTTGAAATAAATGTCATCATATTGACTCTGTGGTCAACACCAACTGCTTCTTCAAGGCCAATTATATTTAAATGCTACAAAACAAATTTAATAAAAAATAGAATTGGGCCTGTATTTCTTTTTTACAAATAATCTCCAAAGATAATAAGCAAATCCCAGTGAATTCAGATGTATTTTTATGATATTCACTCAAAATATATTGAACAGTCACCTACTTTCTTTAGCATTTTTGGAACAAATCTATTGTCAATTTTTTCTGTTAGAGAATTCCACAAATTACATGACTTATTGTAATTGTGTCTCTCAAAACTAGGTTAAAAATCAAGAATATACAAATTACATGACCTTTTTACACATTTAAATTGAGGACTTTGGAGCATTTAAACACTGCTCTAGGCATTGAGATAATCATGTAAGGAAGTTGCCCCAAATCTATATTCTCGAAGAGTTTAAATTTAGGTTAGAATGGAAAAAAAATAAAATAAAAGTAAAAGTAAATAAACAAATCCAGATATCAATAAGTGCTCTCAATGGCATAAAAATAGTTAATGTGATACATCAGTACTTCTCAAATTCTCTGTAATTTTGGGGCTTCCTCCAAACAATTACAAACCAATAGTTTTATTTAATACAATACAAATGTTATAGCAATATCAAATTGCTAACTAAAATTTGCTCAGCACATTCTGTACTTTCTGTACTTATCTTGTTATTGCCTGGGTATATACAGTTCTTGGACTAGCACTAGAAGGTGGACTTCCTTTTGAATACCACAGAGAAGATCGCTGAGGAGGGACTCATTTTGCTTAGGTAACAAAGGAAGGGCACTCTGAGAAGATATATTGGAGTGAGGACTTCAGTAATAAAAGGGGACAGACATGCAGTTACCTATAGACAAATATTCCAAACATCAGAAACTTCAGGTGAAGACAGTGGGTTGTGGACATATTTAAGGTGCTTGAGAAAGTGAGAGGCCAGTACAGCCAAAGCATAGGTCACAAAATGTAGAGAGAGTAAGAAATTTGAGAATTGGGAAAAGCCAGTTCTTAGGAAGCCTTAAGGCCAAATTTGGTAGTTTAGTTTTTATTTTAAATCAGCATTTTATTGTCTCCATAATTTATAATAATATAACAGAAAGTGAAGAAAAGTTCCATATTGTCTATTTTAAAAAAAAGTTTAGAATCTCACAGTATTCTTGGAAGAGCTTGTCATTGGAGTAAAACAGTGAGATCCCATCTGGGTCTGATGAGATCATATCTAGGTCTGCTAACTACTTTTGATGAAAAGATAAACAGGTTATTTAATTTACATGAATCTCATGTAAACTTGTCCTAAGTCTGCAAAATAGGAATATTCATTATTTTCTCCCAGGTAATTGTATAATTAAAAGATACATGATATATTAAAGACATCTAGATGTCTGGCATATAGAAGAGCCTTGATAGTAAGAATTATTGCTCTTTTTCTGATCACATATATCACATCCCTAATATAAAATTTAACTATGTACTTTATAGAATTCTGATGAAATAAGGTGATTTGTTTTGGTTTAACAGCTAAGTTAGTGGTTTAGAAGGTCAATTTATGAAATTTTATAGCACATATTCATTCAACAAATGTTTATTATTAAGAGATCTATGGTTTGTTAAGTGCTTAGTATGCATAAAATGTAATAGGGAAAAATATATATTTACAATACATCAGATAAAAAATAAAATAATTTCAAAGAAGTGGTAATAAGAAGACAAAACTGGGTGATGTGGTAGAACATGTCCTGCTTGTGATGGTGGGAAACTACTTAAATTTGGATCACTTCTGAGGACATGACAGATGAGTTGGAAGCTTCATGGCAGCATTGATCTTGCACTGTGATTCAAAGTTTAGGGGTCAGGGCATTGGAGAGTTTTGACAAATAGTTAAGGTAAGGAGATGAGGTCTGAATGATGGAGAAAGTTGCTATATGACAAACATGGCCGGGGATCTGTGTAGCAGGAGGTCTATATGGACCCCCATATAGAAGGGGGTCTGTGTAGCAGAGAAGAAGGAAGAATGAATAAAGTTGAGTAAAGAAAATTAAGGATAAGGAATGAACCACAATTAACGAAAGACTACATTTTGGACAAGAAGGGAAATTATTTTTAAAAAAACTTCATAAAATTCTTAGAGAGTAGGCTAGGAATTTGGTGGTAAAGTTTGAAATCTATGCCTATATATGTAAACCTACACCTATATATGTAAATCTATGTCTATATAGGTAGGTAGATCACATATATATGATACATGATGAGGACATATACATGATTAACATTATTGAGAAGAAAATAATATGGGTATAAATAGTCCATTTTTAAACTTTACAATATGTCTTTTTTGTTATTTTTGTTGTTGAATTTATGTATTTTACATCTCCTCACACATTTTTTAAAACTCTTAATAACACAGCCCAGAATTGCATTGTGATGATTTAGTCTTTCATTTCCAAAACTAAATCACCACATTCCAATTTGTAAAGTTATATAAATTGACATTTTGGTCAATTCATAATGTATTACATACAAAGATACTGTACATTCGGAATACTATCAGAATATTTTAGTTCAGTACCAAATAAATAGGATAAAATTTGTTTCTATGTTTTTGTAAAACAAAATATTACAATATGAATTTACTACAGCTCTAATGCGAAAGTTCTGAGAAGCTTTGAACAGAGTTATAAACAGAAGCACATGGAATCATTAGAGGTTAATGTCATAGTAGACAAGAATTTTGAACCAATATAAAAAAGGAAGTTGAGAAATATAAGTTATGGGAACAGAAAAGTTTAGAGAAAGTTAGTGCATAGCAGAAATGCCTCACTGCGGGAAATAAAAACTATATTGATGTTTCTCTAAAATAATGAATTTTTTAATCATCAGTGAATGAATGAAATTTTTAATCATCAGTGGTATATTTAAACAATATATAAGTAGCCTAACCTGAATGGAGCTATGGACATAATGCTAAATCACATATACACATTCATCCTAGTCACTTGCCTGTTTTACAGTGCTATTGGGTCATATAGTTTACAAAAATATAATATCGTAGGTTGGCAGTGATTCTAATAATAATTTAATACTTTTCATAAGTAAAGGTCAAACTAAGTAAAGGCTCCCTTAATGAAAGATACTCCATGTAGATGTGTGTGTTATCATGTTAAAATAGTTGTTTTATGTAAGTACACATTTTCACATTTGTACATTATTTTTGTGTTCCTTGTTCTGTAACTTAACCTGGAATTTTCAAAAATAGCATATACAGCGTAAAATAGTTGCACTTTATTGTGTGCTTGTGCAAACAGGCAAGCCCTGGCTACTCGTATGTGGCACCAGGCACCGCACTAATCTCTGAAGTAGGTTCTAATGACCCCACCTGTCTAAGGAGAAAATAAAACTCAGGGCTGTTGAGTGTCTTTCTCAAAGTTATACAACTAGCCACTCGTCTGGATTCTGGCTGGTTGATTTCAGAACGACCACTCTGTATGCACATGGGATACTCCATTAGTATTTACTATCCGCATATGCCAACCAGTTCACTTCCTTAGTGTTCTGCTTTGTATTTGTTTACTTTACTTATTTTGGGTTTTACGACTTATGAAATAGTACGGTAGAAGTTGATGGATCTGACATCTCATTAGATATCTTTTCGCCTTTTCATTACGGATTTTCCTGAGCTGGTATATATGCACAATCATCTAAATAAAAAATTAAGATTTTAGTAAATTCAGCAGGGAAAAATGCCAACTTGGGTTTTAAGTTGAGTTAATTATCAAGCTAGGTGTCCATACACTGCACACACTTCCTTAAACACGATTGAAGTCTATGGAGAAGAGCTGTGAGAGGTAATATAATGTATCATGTCAAAACTCCTTACATTCAAAATGTATTTAGTGGCCACTAGTATACAATGATTAAAAAAACAATCAAGAAATACTTATAGGGCGCCTGGGTGGCTCAGTGGGTTAAGCCACTGCCTTCGGCTCAGGTCATGATCTCAGGGTCCTGGGATCGAGTCCCACATTGGGCTCTCTGCTCAGCGGGGAGCCTGCTTCCCTCTCTCTCTCTCTCTCTCCCTGCCTCTCTGTCTACTTGTGATCTCTCTCTGTCAAATAAATAAATAAAATCTTTTAAAAAAAAAAAGAAATACTTATATAGTAAATGAGATATTAATTCCTCTCAGGGATCCTAAAATATAGGGACAAACAGACAACAGATTAATAAAATAAGCATTAACACTAGAGAAAAAAATGCAAGATTATGGGGTGCCTGGGTGGCTCAGTGGGTTAAAGCCTCTGCCTTCCGCTCAGGTCATGGTCTCAGGGTCCTGGGATAGAGTCCCTCATCGGGCTCTCTGCTTGGCAGGGAGCCTGCTTCCTCTCTCTCTCTCTCTGCCTGTGTCTCTGCCTACTTGTGGTCTCTGTCAAATAAATAAATAAAATCTTTTAAAAAAATGCAAGATTATTTTGTGAGGTCCTGCTTGGTTAAATGTTGAGTTTAATCATATAAAAGTCAAAGTTTTTGGTTCAAAAAGTATGTAATCACTATAAATTTAGGTGTTCAGTGTATTCCTTATAAAGAAGAGATAAATTTGACTTGGAAAATTGCACATTATTTCTCTATCAATCAGAGTTGCAATAAGAAAAAAAGTATATTTAATTTGGGTTAAAGAGAATTCAGTAGTTATAATTTCCAGTGTTATGGCTGGAGTTTAGGAGAAAGCAATGGTAAAGTTCAGTGGGGAGCCATTCCCATTCCTAGTCCTGAAGAGGCAAGGAGAGGGAACATGTACTGCATCCCAGGGAGCACTATAGGCATGGGTACAGTGTTGCCAGATAGGAGTTCTGCCTTAGGTAAATAACAGATGGAGAGGTGGAAGGGGCTATACCTTACCATTCTATGCATGGCCTTTTTATCTCTAGCAGTTTTTCTCATTGACTAAACACATCTGGAAATCAGAGGTCAGAGAAGTTCAAGTACTATAAGCTATGTAACTCTGCAGGGCAAAATTCAGGGTAAGGATGGAAAGGGAAGGATAAAGTGGGACAAATAATTACCCTAGTTTTCCTGGTCAGAGAAGACCAAAAATTTTATTCCCAACCTAGGAGAAGAGAGAAAATGAGATTACAGACACAGGAACAGGAAGTTGCCATGACTCATCCGGGAAGTGTAAAATAGCTGACACAAGAGATACTTGAGAATATAGAAAACAGGATACAGAACAGACACAGAATGGGATTGTATGGAGAACCTAGACCTTCATTTGAAATTACTCCTGTCATTATGAATTAAGGAAATCAACTTGCTCAAAAATGCAAAGTCTTACCATACATAAATCCAAGTTATGGGTGACTAATTTTCCTACCCGCTGGTTAACTTCTTTTTCTTTTTCCTTTCTTCCTTTCTTTCTTTTTCTTTCCTTCCTTCCTTCCTTCCTTCCATCATTATAAATGGTATCAATCACAAGAAGACATATTTAAGAAAAAAAAACCTTAAATAAAACTATCTAAATAATACTCTATCTCCTATTATGTATCCAGTTCCTTTTAACTCTTTGGATTAGTAATTTTTCCATTTTCACCCTCAAGTACTTCCCTCACATGTCAATCAGCTTGTCACAAGAACACTGTGGAAGATGCAAGATGGTGAGAAATAGCTGTGGAATAGATGAAAAATCTTGTGAGACTATGGACTCTGAAAAACAACCTGAGGGTTTTGAAGGGTCAGGGGTGGGAGGTTGGGGGAACAGGTGGTGGGTAATGGGGAGGGCACGTTTTGCATGGAGCACTGGGTGTTGTGCAAAAAGAATGAATACTGTTACGCTGAAAAAATAAATAAAATGGAAAAAAAAAAAAAAAATCTTGAAATGGTCAAAAGACATTATTCTCTTAGCTATCCTCGGATAAGTTTTCTGACCAGTAATTTATTTGTTGTTTGTTTTTTGTGGTTGCTAGTTAAGGTGTTGGCTTCTTTACTTCTTTTTTTTTTCTTAATATTTTATTTATTTGACAGACATAGATCACAAGTAGGCAGAAAGGCAGGCAGAGAGAGAGAGAGAGAGAGAGAGAGAGGAGGAAGCAGGCTCCCCGCGGAGCAGAAAGCCCGATGCGGGACTCGATTCCAGGACCCTGAGATCATGACCTGAGCCGAAGGCAGAGGCTTAACCACTGAGCCACCCAGGCACCCTGCTTCTTTACTTCTAAGAGAAATATCATGCCCACAACATTGCCATTGAATTAAATCTTAAATTATACATAACAAATATCTTGATCCCCACAAATTAACCTCAAATTCCATACTATTCCTCTAAACTAAACACAAGTTCCAAATCAAAACCGAGCCCAAAAGACAGTAATAATCATATCCTATATTTTCATAATTCTTAACAGTTTCTAAAGCACTATTTCAGGCATTGGAAGAGTCACTTGAGCATAACAAAAAATTTATAAAGTAGGAAATACTATTTATAGTACACAGCTAAGGAAATGGAGGTCAGGAAAAATGATATGATTTTCTTGAGGAGTTTGGGCTTCCTTCAACACTATTACAGTTAGCAAGGCTGAGCAAAATTTCCAACGTCTAACATAGTGTCATCTACACTATGGGTGTTTAAATTTTAATTTCAGGCTATAAGAGAGAGAAAGATCTGCTGAATGGAGTGTTATACCATATATTGAAAATTGTATTTCCAAGATTGCTTAGAAGATTCATGTTATAGGCTACAATTAAAACAAGACTTTTGAGGCGAACCATAAGAGACTAGGGACTCTGAAAAACAACCTGAGGGTTTTGAAGGGTCAGGGGTGGGAGGTTGGGGGAACAGGTGGTGGGTAATAGGGAGGGCACGTTTTGCATGGAGCACTGGGTGTTGTGAAAAAACAATGAATACTGTTACTCTGAAAAAATAAATAAATTTGAAATATTAAAAAAAACACATGACTTTTGGCATGTAATGGAAACCAGTGATTTCTAAATATTTTCTTTTTTAGAAATTCTGTTTTACATTTTTTTTTCACTGAGATATAGTTGACCTACAACATTATATTAGTTTCAGGTGCACAGCATGAATCAATATTTGTATATATTGCAAAATGATCACAGCAATAAGTCTAGTTATCATCTGTCGCAATACACAGGTACAGAATTTATTTTCCTGTTCTAAGAACTTCCAATCTACTCTCTTGAGTAGAACTTTTTCAGAGAGATATAATTAGTATTGTGGGGGAAAAAAAAAAGATGGCGTGTAAAGAAATTTGGGGAAACCTGGGTATTCTAAATTGCTAGAGTGTACTACAGATATCTAAAAGGGGTAATATTTGGGGCGCCTTGGTAGCTCAGTGGGTTAAAGCCTCTGCCTTTGGCACAGGGTCCTGGGATCCAGCCCTGCATCGGACTCTCTGCTCAACAGGGAGCCTGCTTCCTCCTCTCTCTCTGCCTGCCTCTCTGCCTACTTGTGATCTGTGTCTGTCAAATAAATAATAAAAATAAAATCTTAAAAAAAATAAAAGGGGTAATACTCGAAAATATTTAGCCAAGAAATTATTTTTTTCTGAACATTTTTAAGAATTATTATTCTATGTGTCACACCTTTAAAAATGTATTATGATGGCTACCTCTTCTAGATTTTTTTCCTAGATGTCACAATTTCTGATGCATAAAATGGGCAAAATAGAGCGACATTTATTACAATACTGTTGCTTTAAAGGAGACTTTTTCTGCCAGGATGTGTGAGTGATATTTTCAATTTAAAATCAGCATTTCTGTTTGAAATATGCATGATATATTTTACTATAAAATGGTACTTATTCATTATTAATGCACTTAAATGTCCCTAAATTTCCATTTGAGAGGAGACACATATATTCATATATATATGATAAATATATATAAATATACATCTATATAAATATATATTAATATAAATATATTTATATACTATATAATTATATTATATCAATATACATTTATATATTGAATATATATTTAAACAAATATGTGTTTTAAGGTTATTTTTCCTTTTTTGTTTTTATTTTTCAATAATTTTACTAGTTTTTTTTGAGATATACTTGATATATAACATTGTGTATGTTTAAGATGTACATGATGATTTCATACACATATATGTTGTAAAATCATGACCTGAATAAGGTTAGTTAGCATGTTCATTGCCTCACAAATCTTCTTTTTCGTGTGAGAACATTTGAGATCTCCTCTCTTAGCAGCTTTCAAGCATATAATACAATATTTTAAAACAATATTGTTAACTATAGACACTATTGTAAATTAAATGTTCAGGACATATTCATCTTATAAATGGAAATTAATACCCTTTGATCAATATCTCCCATTTCACCAAACTCCCAACTCCTGGGAACCACCATTCTATGCTTTTATGAGTTCAGCTCTATTAGACTTCACATGTAAGTGAAACCATGCAGTATTTGTCTTTCTCTGTCTTATTTTACTATGCTTAATACCTTCGAGGTTCTAACATGTTTTCACAAATGGCAGGATTTTTGTTATTTTTATTCCTAAATAGTATCTATATCTATATCTATCTATCATCTGTTCTATTTTATATATACACATTTTCTTTATCCATTTATCCATCAGTGAACACTTAGATTGTTTTCATGTCTTGGCTATTTTAAATAATGCTGTAAGGAGCATGAGCACACAGCTATCTCTTTGAGATAGTTACTTAATTTCCGTAGGATATATGGCCATAAATAAAATTGCTAGGTCTTATGATAGTTCTACTTTTAATTTTCTTAGTATCTTCCATACTGTTTTCCATAGTGGTTATAGCAGTGGTAGTAGAAGCTATACCAATTTGCTTAATATATTTTGGTACTCTAATGTTAGTTGCATATGTATCTACCTACAGTTCTTAAATCCTCTTGATAAATTAAGTCATTTACCATTTTATTATAACCCTCATCATCTCTTATGACAGTTTTTGACTTAAATATTTTATATATATATACATACATCTATGTAAATATAATGGTATCTCTATAAATATAAACATAACTACCTCTGTTCTCTTTCAGTTTCCATTTGCATGGAGTGTCTTTTCTCATTCCTTCATTTTCATTCTAGTGTGTCCTTAAAGCTGTGTAACTGTAATTAGCAATTTTTGTGCCTTTTTTTTTTCATTTCCTCAGCCACTCTAAGACTTTCAATTGGATAATTTAATCCATTTACATTTAAAGCATATTTATGGATAGATAAAGACTTACTAATGTCATTAATTATTTTCTAGAAGGGAGTTCCTGTCTTCGTCTCTTGCTGGCTACCTTCATGAATTGATGATTTTCCATAGTGCTATGCTTTGCTTCCCTTCTCTTTATCTTTTGTGTTGTCTAACATGGTTTTTCTTTTGTGATTACCATGAGACTTATATAAAAAAACTTATAACTATAATAGTCTATTTAAGCTAATAACTTAACATTGATTGCACACAAAAACTGTTCACTTTTATCCCTCTTCAAATATTTTATGTTTTTGATGTCACATTAACATCTCTTTATATTGTATATCCATTAAAAATTTTTGGTAACAATAGTTATTATTAATACATTCATACTTTAACTTTATAATAGAGTTAAGTGATTAACACACAGTATTATAGTATTAGAGTATTCTGAATTTCACCAAATACTTACTTTACGATTGTGTTTTATATTTTCCTGTTTTCTTTTTACTAATTCATGTTCTTTGCATCACTCTGAAGAACTCCTTTTATCAATTTTTATAAGGCACACCTATTGATGATGAACTTGCTCAGCTTTTGTTTGTTTGGGAAAGTCTTTTTCTCATCATTTCTGAAAGACAACTTTAATAGCTTAAGTGTTCTTGGTTGACAGTTTTTTCTTTTGACACTTTGAATGTATGAACTAGGATGTTCAAATCTCCTGAAACTTGGGAAGTTCTCAGTCATTATTTCTTTAAATGAGCTTGCATCCCCTTTCACTGTTTTTTCTCCTTTGGGACTCAAATAATATGTAAATTTTTTCTTTTAGCTGTACCCTATTGCTCACATAGGCTTTCCTCACTTGTCTTCCTTTCCTTTGTCTTTGTTCTTCTCTGATTGGATAAATTCAAATGAGTTCCCTTCTGTTTCACAGATTTCTTATTCTTCTTGATCCATTCTGATATTGGTGCTCTTACACTTTTCATTTCAATCATAGTATTCTTTAACTCCAGAATTTCTGTTTTTTTTTAATATCAGATACCTGAAGTATTTTATTTTTTGTTATGTTTGTTTTTTATATTTCTAATCTCTCTGTTGAACTTATCTTGTTTGTGTTGTTTTCTTAATTTCATCAAACTGTTTTTCTATGTTTTCTTATAGTTCACTGAGCTTTCTTAAAACATGATTTTTTATTCTTTATTAGAAAAATCACAAATCAATATTTCTTCAGGATCTTTTGCTGCAAAATTATTATGTTCCTTTGGTGGTATCATGTTCTTTGATTTTTCATGCTGGGTGATGCCAAATCTCAAAATGTGTGTACTTTCTTCCAGTCATGCACAGTTGGGCCACTTTGTACATGTGCTCACTAGCTAATTACAAAAGCATGCTTTCACCACCTTTGGGGGTAAATAATTAAATGGCCATGGGATGATGTGTATATGTGTGTTGCTAAGGCATGTGGAGCATAAGGAACGCCCTTGGACCAGTTAGGGTGATCAATAGACAAGGCATCCCCAGCAGCTTGTGGGTAGGCTTTCTTATAGGGTTCCCAAAGTACTTAGTAAGATTCAGGTCCCTCTGATGCCCTCCAAGAGCCTTGACTGCTACTCCCAGCTACTCCTTGCCCCACGGTTGTGCAGTATATCTTAGTATTTGGGATGGGATAAGAAAGACGTATGTCTCTTTGGAAGCATCCTATATAGCTGAGGAAGCTAGGTACTCACTCACATTCTTTCACTTTCTCCAAGAAAGCAATCACAAGCCAAGAAAATCTCTTTTGATACTGAGCTATGCTGCCTTGGGGGAAGAGTGACACAGGTAAAATAGAACTGTTTTCTTCAGTATGTCCAGTGTCAGATTGGTTTTATTCCAGTATCTCTGGATTCCTGGACTTCCACAAAGATGCTTCCATCCGTGAGTAATTGTCAGAATTGGTGTTCTTTGGGAGCAAAATGATAGAAAAGTTCTATTTCCTAATTTGATGGCTTTTTTCCTGTTTTTATTAGTCCAAATATTCATTTTTGTTAGAAAATACAATCAACGAGGGTAAAGTTTTCTGACTTTGATGCATCAGTTTCTTAGCAACTACACAAAGGAGACTCTTTTGATATCCATTGAGATGTACATCAATAGTTTGAAGTTTCTTAAAACTGATAATGCATGATAAATGTTATTAAAATGTGTTTTAGGGCGCCTGGGTGGCTCAGTGGGTTAAGCTGCTGCCTTCGGCTCAGGTCATGATCTCGGGGTCCTGGGATCGAGTCCCGCATCGGGCTCTCTGCTCAGCAGGGAGCCTGCTTCCCTCTCTCTCTCTGCCTGCCTCTCTATCAACTTGTGATCTCTCTCTGTCAAATAAATAAATAAAATATTTTTAAAAAATGTGTTTTATATTATAATGAGTATCTATAAGAGGAACAAATCTTTTGGCATAACAGAATACTATCTTTTCTGAAGTTGATTTATTTCTGATTCAATGCTTCTTCCTTTCTGATTGAGGCCAAATCCAAGCACTTTTGAAAAACATTTGGGATTTCTTCTATAGCCTTTAAAGTTGCTTATTCTTAGGACACCAGGGTAGCTCAGTTAGTTAAGTGGCTGCCTTCAGCTCAGGTCATGATCCCAGGGTCCTGGGATCAAGTCCTACATTGGGGTCATTGCTCAATGGGGAGGCTGCTTCCTCTATCTGTCTGCCTGCCACTCTGCCTCCTTGTGCTCTCTCTCTCTCTATCTTTCTCTCTCTATGTCAAATAAATAAATAAAATCTTTTAAAAAAATTTAAAAAAATAAAGTAAAATAAAATTGCTTATCCTTGCTTCAGCTTGAGACTATGAAACTAGAAGAGCAAATCCTGCGGGCCTGTATTTTCTAGAATTTGTCTAACTTTACAATAAAGAACTAGGTTAACACTGAATTAGAAACAGTTTTTTGTGGGGTGCCTGGGTGGCACAGTCAGTTAAGCATTCAACTCTTGATTCCAGTTCAGGTCTTGAGATCAAACCCCACGTGGGTCTTCATGCTGAGCTGGGAGTCTGCTTGAGACTCTCTTTCCTTCTCACTCTGCCCTTCTTCCCCAATTCTTTCTCTCTCCCTCTCCAAAATAAATAAATAAATCTATTAAAAAATTTTTGATAGAGTATTTAATCAAAAATTATCCAAATGAGGAGTAAATCACTTGTTGCCGCTTCCTGATGGCACATGGGAGACGAATGAGACACAAACAAGTCAGCTGCAAGAGAAAGGGAGCAGGGGTTGACAGTAGAAAAGGCTGTCGCCCTAAACAACTCCTCAGTCTCATATTTATTGGAAAGTAAGTAACAACCAACAAAGTCGGAGTAGGTTACACATTGACCATGAGTTTTGTAGGTAAGTAAAAAGAGAGGCAAAATATGTTTGGTCACATAGTACCTGACCTATAGTGAGCAAGCCCAAACAAAAGGATTGTCTGACTAACTACAGGTGATCTCTGGGGAAGGGGAGATAACGGAAAAATGAAGCAGTCAGCGTTCCTCCCTGAGAGAGCCGGACATCCCCAGCTGCTCCATTTCAAGGTTGTATATTGTCCTCTTCCCCAGAGGCCTGTTGCCAGTACATATTTTTCTTAAGGCTATATCTAAGCATGATTGATGGCTAGTATAACTTCTCATGGGTTATATTTTAAGCAGTACGTTGTTCTGAGGGATGGTTACACTTATCTTCCCCAGTTTCATGGAAGTTAAGGGGATTGTCAGTTGTTGTTGTTATTTTTGTGAGTGTGACTGTTAGTTCCTACATATCAGAAAAAGAGGAGGAGGGATATGAGGGGAAAAAAACAAAAAATAAACAAACAAACAAAACACTAAAGTATAGCTCTTTGAATTTATTGTAATGTTAACTAGAATTTTACCACCAAATGCTATAAGGTTGTTTCCAATCTGAATAGAGTGGAACACTGGCTCAATAAAGCTGGTACATCACTTCCACTTTTCATACTTTCAGAATATTTTAAGGAACATAGAAATGGCTTTTTACATCATGATATTGCCAATTCTAAGAAAGCACTCGTTCCTCGGGCGCTGTTTCTCTGATTAGCAACTGAGTACTTTGTTACCATCTCCCAACTTTATCCCCAACTATAACCCTTGAATACAAAATACCCCAATGGTGTATTAAAAAAAAAATTGTAGAACAAGATGATAAAAATGGCTATTTTCCCTAATATTATTTGTTATTTGTTCCTTGAATTTTTGAATAATATTATTCTTCCCCCCTTTCTTAAAGTTGTATTTGTGATTGATACTACTTAGAATATAGGTCAAATTTCCAGACTCTTGCAGCTAAATAGAGCCATCTGACTAAATCCTGGCCCATGAGATATAACTAGAAGTGTCTACAGTACCTTCTATAAAAGATAATTCTGTACACACTTTGTCTCTGTCCTAAGTCATTTTCTTCAACTTGCTGCCTAGAATTGAAATGATACCATCTTGAACCAAGACAATACAGCCATTCCCTAGAGATGGAGGAGTCTGGGTCATGTTGAGCTGGTAGAACAGTACTGCCACCCAAATCCAGCCATGTTGACCTCTGGACTTTTGGATTGATAGGAGGAACTTCCAAATTGCTTAAGTCAATGTCATTTTGGTTGATTTTTAAGATGATAAAGATTTTGCTGACTGAGGGCACCTGGGTGGCTCAGTTGGTTGGGCCACTGCCTTTGGCTGAGGTCATGGTCCCGGAGTCCTAGGATAGAGTCCCTCATGGGGCTCCCAGCTCTGTGAGGAGTCTGCTTCTCCCTCTGACCTTCTCCCCTTTATGCTCTTTTACTTTCTGTCTCTCTTTCTCAAATAAATAAATAAAATCTTAAAAAAAAAAGATTTTGTTGACTGAAATTAGGACTTTTACCATTTTAGAATTTATTAATGTAGGCTGAGTGGGAATGTTTCAGTCAATAGCGAAGACTCAGATTATGAAGGCTGAGTTGTTCATTATCCTTATCATGCCATGGAAAACTTTTAGCCAAATATTATCTATTGCAATTTTGAAACCAGGTCATTTATTAACCAGGAGATAATCATGTTCCTACTATTTCAGAAGATGTTGTTACTACTTTTAAAAAAAATGCTTAAAAAGATGAACTTAGGTCAGAGCTATCCAGAACCACAAGCTAGAAAGGGGAAGCACTTTCTGTCTTGGCCTGGAAACTGACAGGAAGATCCATAATTTGCAGCCATGTATGATTAAAACTGCCACCTGCTTTTGTACCAAAACTGGACCACTTAAGTAGTAGCTTCAAAATGGTAGACTTAATAAGAAATAATACTGATGTTCTTCCCCACAAAGATTGCAAGCCTAATGGCATATTTTGGTAAAAAGTGTTGTCCCCCCCCCCCCCATGACATTATTTCAGATAGTGTAAGACAACCAACACTAATTGAGAGGATTGAGGATGGGTAAAGTTTTTTTTTACAAAAACACCAAAGATTTCAAGGTTAAAAACTAGGTGTAAACAAAATATTGTGCTAGGGGGGACATGGAAATGAAATTGACTAGAAACAAATAAGAAGCTCAGAGAGTTGTTGAATGGATTATATTGCCACAGAAAACAAGAGACAGACTGGGCTGCAGAAGTTAATAAATTTTCTATGCAATAATATTTTCAGGACCCACAAATCTGAATGAGCAGAAGGTGAGCTCTTAAATCTGTGCAGTCCCCCCAAAGTACATATTTTCTGATGCTCACCATAGATGTGGCTGTGAAGAAAAAACAAAGAAGAACCACTCTAAGGACACAGAAAGTGTTCAGAAAACAATGAAAAAGTGGATTCTTCCCAGAGAATACAATCAGTGTCGTCATATGTGCTAATACAGTAATTTATACATGTGTCAGAGGCAAGACTATTCATTATCCTTGCCTAATGGACTTGTACTGTTGCTATGGCGTAGTGATGGCTGTATGTTTTTACTATGGTTTTCTGCCTGTATTTCACCACTGAATAGGTATATCTCCTGGAAAAGACTGTACCACACATTGAGAGATACTGGGCTTTGAACAGGCTGCAGAAAACAAACAAACAAACAAACAAACAAACAAAACAACAATGGGGTCACCTGGCTGGCTTTGACAGTTGAACTGGCTGCAGAAACTAGAGGATAGTTTAAGATTTTTCACTCTAGGGAAGAAGGTGAAATTTTGTATATGTAAGAAAAATAGTGAATATGAATATTCTGGTGGCTAAAGAGGAGGGCAGAAACAGTGACCATATCTGGCCCTCGGATACTAATCTCTCCCTTTTTTGGTAACAGAATTTATAAGTGAGCACATTTATCAGCCTTGCTTTTACTTAGAGGTGTTTATAAAACTAAGTTCTAGTGAACAAGATGTAAGCAAATGGGCTTCCATGCTCTTAAAAATTTGTGAACTGTATCCTTGCTTTATTTCTCCTTCCTAATTGTTGATAGGGAGATACACTATATGGGTCTAAAGCGTCCTCCTTGGAACATGAAATGATAGATGTAGGTCACATACACATCACTATAAAATACAAAAAATATATATATTATATATATATATATAATATATATCATATATTATATATATATAATATATATCATATATTATATATAGCATATAGCCAAATATAATACTATAGTCGAATATAGTACTATAACTACATTAATTCAAAATTTAGCAAATACATATGAAATGTGACTTAACTAGTCATTTTCAAGGAATAGAAAATCAAAGTAACAGTGCATTAGTTGCAAAAAGAGTTTCCTTTGTTCATGTAGCAAATCCTAGTAGGAGATGATTGGTTCAGACTCAGCAAGACCAAGATCCCTTCAAGGACCTAGTATTCTCCCTTTATCTCTGTTCCTTTATCCTCAATATGTTGACATTTTTAAACTTACTTTTATATTGATGGTTATAGGAAGACTACTTCCGTTCCCGATCTCATACTTCTTTTGAGGCAGAAAGGAAGGTTTTTTGTTTTTTTTTTAAACCCTCCTTTAGTTTAGACACGAGTTTTGTTTTGTCTTTTCATCAAGAAAGAAGCATAGCAGCAAGCTTTTCATGAGATTTCATCATTCTGAACTGAGTGTTGCTATCACCATAGGACGTACAGAAAATGGGAAAAGTGTGGAGCTCTAGCTTTCACAGTAAGAGGAATTGAGATAAAAGGAACTTAGGAGTGTTTGCTCCTTCTGTGTGTCAGTTTATTTCTAATACAGTTTATTTCTAATATCTTCCAATTAAAAGAGGACTGTGGTGCATGTACTGAGGACTTTGCTCAGATTTATTGCATAACCTCTTATAATTAACTGACTTAATGAAAGGATCCATTCAAACTCTGTAGTATATGCATTTCAGATAAACAAAGAGAAAAAAGTACAGAGAATATGAAAACATCTTATTTCATAATTCAAAGATAGAAGAACTCAAACTAAGTGGCCCTGTACAAAAATAGTTCAGTTCATTTATGCAGAACAAAAGTAGAAATTATATAAAAGTATATGTGATATTCACATCAACTATATTAAAGTGTTACTGATATTGCTAATATTATGGACAGATGACTCTTGGGTAGTTTTTAAGCCTCAACATGATTTTGCTTTGCTCTAAGAGGTAATGTCATTAATTTCATATGAGAAATATGTAAGGCTTTTCAGTGACACTCATGTGTTTATCTATTAAACTGTTTTCTGAGGAACTATTTTCCATTATTAGCTACTCATTGAATCTTAGGAAATTTACCTTTCCTTCATTATCCTTGGGAGATCAAAGACTTACATAGTTTTTCAGGTTAGATTGGATACATTCTAACTTGGTTTAATAACAAGAGACATTTCTTGGTGTAACAAAAATTCAGGAAAACTTTAAAATTTCATGCCCATGATTATTGAAAGTGTATACTTGTTTTGTTATATAAATCTTTTTCAAAAAACCCTTAGTAAGCATAATTTTGATGGCAGTTGCCTATGGGAAGGTCAAATAAACAAAGGCTTCTTTATTTATTTGAGAGAGAGAGAGAGAATGCACACCCAAGTTGGGGAAGAGCAGAGGGAGAGAGAGAATCTCAAGCAGACTCCCCACATTAAGCTCAATGTGGAGCTCCATCCCACAATGCTGAAATCATGACCTGAGCCAAATTTAGAGTAAGGCGCTTAACCGACTGAACCATGCAGGAGCCCCGCCTATGGAAATGCATTGATGGTGATTAGGATACCCTCACATCATCACAGATAATTCATGGGAAATATGGGTTCTGGTATGTAAGATGAATAGACTAAAGAAACAACTATTACACAAACAAGTGGTTCATGTTTTCTTGTCAGAAGTCCCTCTTATTTTTCTCTCTACATGATTGTATTTATAATGTGTGCGGACATATGTGTGTTGCTGCAGGTATTAGTTTTCATCAAAAGTGACTTCTGAGAATTTTACTATGCTTTTCAATCTTCATTGATTGAGCAAGACTACAAAGTTTTAGCTAGAGGAGTGACGGGTGTTCCTCACTTGAATTTCTTCCCCTCCTACCTAGCAGGAGAAGCCACAGATTTTGCTAACACTGAAGAGGATGCATTCATAAATTATCATTTTATTATCCCTATGAACTCATAAATATTACCCTATAAATAAGATATTTTCTGCCTGCTGCAATGGTTAGAAACATCCAAAAAGTTTTTTCTCTTTGTTTTTGTATTTTCATTTGGTAAAATTAGACAAACAAATGTCACATGAAAAATATTAATTTTTACCTCCCATGGTTTTGAATCAATGAAGCAAGAAAGATTCAAAGAAGAACTAGGAGATTGTTTAACCTAACTGGTTTACTCTTGTCATACTGTTAAATAGTGAAGTTGCTGAATAGAGATTTTACATTTCCATTGCTATAGTGTTTCTTAGGGGGTGGACAGAGTATGGAAAGGAAAGAAAGAGAAAAACTTGTTCAAGTAGGTATTTTTCCCCTGTAGTTCTGCTTTGCCCCAAGAAACCTAAAATGAACAAATGACACAGCTTTCAAAAAACAAAACAAAACTTACATTAATACGAAAACAACATGAACTACCACCAAGAGCCAGAACCCATTGTTGTCAGATGCTTTTACTTTAACATGGAAAAAACATAAAGAAAAGATTTCTATAATTCTCTCATGAGCCAACTGAAGGAATGCTAAAAACACCATTCTGCAATTGTCCACTGGCCATTTCTTACCCTAGTCCCATCTTTAAGAAACACCATAACAACCCAGGAAACTGAGTACTAAACAGGGTGTCTCCCCTACCCATCTGACATCAGTAGTGTTTTGAAAATATTTCACAGTTGTGCAGATACATTGAACTGACTTTTGCTTGTCTATCACATTGTTAATAGGAGATGGCTAGCACCATCTAGCTGCAACACATACAGGATCACATGAACCTTAAGCTTTTGGACCAACAGACACTCAAAAACAATCAGAGAGACTTGGGACCATCTCAGCATTAACATGGAAGCAGCCCCATGGAACTAAGTGAAAATATATACAATGTTAACTTGAATTATATATAACGTGGAGGTTTGGCTGTTGTTGTTTTTGAATTTTCTAAAATCCCAAGCTTGCATGGGACAAAAGCATCAACTGTCTATTTTGCCTCCATCTGAGTAATAACTCATTTTACTACAAGTGCAATTTTTCTTTTATGAAATATTATTCATGACTACATGCACACAAATACAAATTCTCTATAATCTTGAAATTCTCCTGGTTACAATGTATTTTTCCTAGGCTAATATTTCCAGAATACCTCCTAAATCTTTGCAAACTCTTATACAATATTTTATGCTTTAACATTGTGTAAATTCTAGTCCTTTTAGGAAAAAACAAAAACAAAAACAAAAGACCCTTAAAGTTCTCCTATGTAACTAGGAGAAGAATAAAGTACTATATATACATATACATATACATATATACACACACACACAACAAGTTAATTCCTTTGAATTAGCCATTTAGTGATAATTTCCTATAAATTTCAGTTGTATATAATGTTGTATTTTCTACTCCTCCAAGGTTAAACATTTGTTTTCCGTATAAACATAAGGGGATATCAGGGTAAAATAGAAATACAGGGTGGGTGGGAGATACACAGACTGTTCCTCTTGGGCAAAATGAAGTTTAACACATTTGTTCAGTGGCCGTTTTTATTCATGACACAGGAATGCACTAATGCTAGTAGTTCACATGAAAAGACATGGTTCAGGAAAGGAATGTATTTCACTAGGATAAATAGCCTACCTTTGAGGGAATAGAAAATCCCACAACAGAAACTTGGCAAGAATTTTCCTGTAATGAGTTAGTTCAATTGAGAGAGGGATTTAGCATTGTTTCTTTTCCGGGAGATGAATGATTAAAAATACTCCCTATACCAGGTGCTCTATGTTGCTCTTGACCTTCATCCCCATCTATGTTTGCAGGTGTTCCTTCGGTTTTACAGGGGTAAACATTGTCTTTCTATGTCTCCATGAGGTGTAATTTTAGTGGCAAGCATTGTGGATGAGTGCAGTCACTTCTTTTGCCATTGCAGATAAATTTTCAACAAGAGGCTCCAAAATCACATCCATAAAACTTGGATGTGTATCAAGGGAACAGGAAAAGGTGTCAACATTTGTATAAACTGTGCATTATGAGTATGGAACTGTAACTTGATACTTGCATTCAGGTGAACTTAAAGAATTTAAGTTTAATAAAATATTTAATATTATATCCAATTTCTCATGATAAGTTTAAAAATAAAGACTGGGAAAGATAGAATAATTTTGTTTGCATAGCATTGCTTTGGTTGACATCCCATTGGAATCTGAATTACTTTTTAAGCTCAGATGTTGATACACTTAAGAGATACAGCCTTATAGATTCCCTATTGTGATTGTTCCATGGAAGAGGTAGAGTAGAAGAGAGAAAATGGATTAACAAGAAAAAACACAAAGTGACTTTACCCTACCATTGCTACTGGGAACGAGACAAAGAAAGCTGCCCTGCCTGTGAACTGTGACTCTGTCTCCAAACCGAGCTGCAAGAAATAAGGAAGATACATTGCAGACAGAGTAAATCTTAAGCTGTTGGTTTGTCATTCTCTCTTTCTCTCTCTCATCTATCATCTATATGTCATCTATCATCCATCTATCTACATAGCTACCTATTATCTATCTATCTTAAGAAAACTCTTGTATTAAAATTAGGGAGGTTATAAGGATTTACAGAAGCTAATCTGTACTACTTTTCTGAGTTGCAACTTTTACATTTGTGCTTCCATATCTGACTTTGAGAATTCTGGGTATTAATTCCAGTGGGTGCTATTGAGTCATTTTACTAGTTTGGGGAATTGAAGTAGAGCAATACCGTGATGACGCAAATATGGAGGGGCCTTTGTGAAACCATAATCAATGACTAAAAAGCACATGCAGTAAAAACATAAGTGGCAGTAATAAAGCAGCTATCTATAAATGGTAAAGATGCCCTTAGTGGAGTCCAAACAAAAAAGGTTAGAAGATGATGTTAAGCCAAACTTTGAAAAATAGCATTTGTCTTTATTTTTAATCACTATATCTTATTAACGCATTGGGACTGTGTTTTTGATACAATTCTCTAGTGTTTGGGGGGTATTTTATTTTTCAGGTGATTGGTGTCCTAATGATTAAAAGGGTTGTTCCTGGACCTGCACAATTTATACTCACTTTTAGGACTGTTAGGCCAAAAACACCTAAACAAAAGTAAAATGCACAACTCAAAACTCAAATTCAAATAAAGTAAAACATGAAATTTAGGAAAAAAGGAATAAATTTAATTACCAGCATAATTCTATGTTATATTTTTTTAAAAAAGAAAAGAAAAACTCCTATTTTCATATCAAAAAAGCCTGAAACTTCCATCCTTTCATTCTTTCTTCTACTTATCAATGTACATCCTTGTATCCAGAAAGGAGCTGATTCTGCATTTTAGAGCCAGCAATAATAATAATAATAATAATAATAATAGATATATTGAACCTGAGATGTGCTGTTTGTTCTTAGATATTACTTGATATTACTACAGAGGACAAATAGTCCAGCCTGAAGACAGCTCTAAGAGTGGACAAACATAGAAGATTTGTGCATCAAAAAGGGAAGTAATAGCAGTTGATAAGAATAAGTGGAGTCTTTCGAAAAATTTATGAGAATATAATAATGATAACAGGGGTACTCTGTCACAAATTATAATAAAAGTAATTGACATACATATATAAATTTCTTGATCAATCAACATTCTGTGAACTGAAATTTCAAAAATGTAACTGAAAATAGAGACATGGGCTCATGTCTTCTAAAAGGAATAAAACAAGTAAAAGGATTTGTGTAGAATGTTAAAGAATTAGTCTTTTTGACATGTCTCTGTTTTTTAAGAATCAAATTACTTTGGCATCTTCTACTATGGTTACTCAGCCTGCCAGACTTTGGAAATCCCACTGTGTCAATGTGAGATAGTGCTTTTGGCTGTCACTTGGGATCCCACCAGGGTATATGGACCCCAATTTTGGAAAAAGGGACTGTGTTTGAGGACAAGTTATACAAGGTGTGATCTGACTCTGTGTTATGTTATCAGGGTTGTGTAATTATGCTTTAAGTTCATTTGGAGGGAAAAAATTCTGAAATTTATATTTGGAAGTAAAGCAGAGGTCCTGAGAAACTATTCTTGGACATGAAAAATGTACCATGGAAGACTTTCAGTCTACAAGGTAAAATAGAGTGACACACAGTGGAAGAAATATTGCGGTTATGTCATGAGGGGAAATCGTGTGATATTTTGGAATTTATTGCAAAAGTGATGAAAAATTGAGTAGAAATGTGTAGAAATTACAGGGCTTGGTAAACATGTCAGTATTTTCACTGACAGTACTTAGTTAGATTAAAACAAAATTGGTCAAAATTCTCTATGATAATAAAATCGTATCACGCCTAGTTGCAATATTACAGCCCAGTTAAAAGGATACCAATCTTTAGAAATTGAGACTGTGAAAGTGTATTTAACAGCAGCATGAAAAGGAGAGTTACAATAAAAGTGATGATAAACTCTTTGAAATAGAGGCTGACTCAGTTTACTGATAATTGCTGAGACATGCAGTTCTAAGGGGAGTGAAGTAAAGAAGGGAAGAAAGGAAACACGAACTCTTTGAACCTCAAAAATACCATTACAGTTAGACACTGCTGGAATTGTTGGGAACTGTGCCTAGAGACATGATGGAAAACTTTCTACATCCTAGGTTGCACATCTGGCAAATGCGAAACAGTCTTGTGCTAAAAGTCTTGTGCAAAGGAGACAGCGCTTATGGCTCTAAGATCACAAAAACACAGGTCTCTTCAAGTCCTGAAGCAAAGAAATTGTCTGTGGGCCTAAAAATGTAAACGTGACAGGGCAGATCTGGCGTGGTATTAAGACTGGTTCCAATGATCAAGGAATCGTCTTTGATTAGTGTAATGTATTATAAAGGAATAAATAAAACAAAAGAATGAGGAGATGAAATATTAAATGATGAAATAATAAATATGGTAGTTTTAGGGAGATAATATTTAGAAAGAGACATGACCAATGTCGGGTGATAGGCTTGATTAAAGGGAAATTCTATTACATAGTGAAAGTGAAATGAAACATTTTTTTGAAAATTTTATTTATTTATTTGACAGAGGAGACACAGCAAGAGAGGGAACACAAGGAAGGAGAGTGTGACAGGGAGAAGCAGTCTTCCCACTGAGCAGGGAGCCATATGCTGGGCTCAATCCCAGGACGCTGGGATTGTGACCTGAGCCAATGGCAGATGCTTAATGACTGAGCCACCCAGGCACCCCTGAAACATTTACTTTTAAAAATAAATAAAATTACATAGTAAACTTAATTCAGCTAGAGAACCAAAGCCCACTGTGAATCTTTTATAGGAACATGAGCCCCAAAGGGAATGGAGTTATGATAACCATATGGATAGAGGTGAGCTTTTTGTATTTTTGAATTAAGGTAGTAAATTCAAGAAAAATAACACAGATCAACCAGATGTTAAGAAGATATAAAATCAATGGTAAAAATCAAGCTAAGTTATGAAATAATCTGGATTTTTACTGATCATCAGGAGATAAGAAGAAGAAGAAAATGTCATCTGATTGATAGGTTCAAGGTCTCTAACAAGACTAAAATTGGGTGAGGGGCACCAGAGTGGCTAAGTTGGTTAAGCATCTGACTTGGATTCAGTTCAGGTTGTGATCTCAGGGCTGTGAGATCAAGCCCCACACTGGGCTCCATGCTGGGCATGGAAACCTGCTTAGGATTCTCTCTCTCATTCACTCTGGCCCTCCCTTCTTTAAAAAAAAAAAAGACCAAAATTGGGTAAACCACTCCTTATGGTCCTGGCAAAAGAACCTTCAAGCTAATAACATTATCATGAGAAAAATCTCATGTAGAGGAAATAAGCAGTAATAAAAGCTTGTGAACTTAATCTTGGGGCAAGAACTGGAAAGGATCTTCCTTTAGTTTGTGCTATTGGTAAAGAATGAATTCATGCAGCTGGGGAAGAATTTGAGTTGTATATAAGAGAGCAGTTGAATGTTCTTCTGGAGACTGCTGGTTATTACTTATTACATGATCAGATCAGTGTGTGCACTAAATCACACAATTTGATATCTGCGTTCATCTTCAATTCTTCGCATTGACTTTGCTACCAAAATGAACTATGTATTGGAAAAGAGAAACTCATTTTCACTTTTATTTGCCCTGGAATCAGAGTCATCATTGCAAACTGCAGTTATATATTCTCCCAGAGCATTGGGACTGCCTAGTATAATTGTTGAGCTTGGCATCAAAATGGACCCTTCTTCTACCATCAGGATGCCTTAGAGTTTCTTTTCCAGTCTTGTTTACATCTTCTAATTATCAAAAATATAACCCTCATAAACACATAAAACTATTATCCTTTAAATGAAATGAAATAACCAAGAGAATAAAATCTTCTTGGGCTTCTATTAGAAGAACATGAGCCAGAGTTATGATGGCCATGTGCA
This sequence comes from Meles meles, assembly GCF_922984935.1. Classification (NCBI taxonomy): domain Eukaryota; kingdom Metazoa; phylum Chordata; class Mammalia; order Carnivora; family Mustelidae; genus Meles; species Meles meles. Next base: position 54,200,585 of record NC_060077.1, read on the forward strand.
GAGAAGGGCACTCTTTCCCTGTGAATCCATATAATTATACAATTCTCTAATTTATATTATATCAGTTTCATAAATGATAGTGCCTATTACCATTTTATTGCCTATTCACTTACTGGGTATTTATAGCTTCTGATTATAGCATTATGTCCTAATAAAAATGGATAAACCCCAGTTTAATTTCAGTCAAAATCAGGTCATAGAATAATAAAGAGTGAAATGGTATTTCCATCTGAGATTTTGAGCAGAACCATGGCATGAAATGGCTGAGTGAGGACATATGGATGGAAGTTATGTCAGTAAACTAGCTTCCAAATATGATGTTCTAAGAAGTTTTCAACCTATCTTTAAGGAAACAAAATAAATGACACAAACAGAATCATGATGGGCTTCTGACTAGCTGTGCCCCAAATACTTGTGATGATAAGATTTCTCATAGCCTTCAGATTCACATAGAACTAACTAAAATACTTTATGAACTTGGAAAATTATTAAAAGAACACATCTCAGTACAATAACAACATTACAGGTCATTAAGTTTAATAAATAAAATCAATGATGTAATTGTGAAATTTCTTAAAGGACTTCTTAAGATGGTTATGTTATAAAAAATGGTGTGTAACATGGACCACATCTTCTTTATCTATTCGTCCATTGAAGGGCATCTTGGTTCTTTCTACAGTTTGGCGACCATGGCCATTGCTGCTATAAACATTGGGGTACAGATGGCTCTTCTTTTCACTACATCTGTATCTTTGGGGTAAATACCCAGTAGTGCAATTGCAGGGTCATAGGGAAGCTCTATTTTTAATTTCTTGAGGAATCTCCACACTGTTCTCCAAAGTGGCTGCACCAACTTGCATTCCCACCAACAGTGTAAGAGGATTCCCCTTTCTCCACATCCTCTCCAACACACGTTGTTTCCCGTCTTGCTAATTTTGGCCATTCTAACTGGTGTAAGTTGGTATCTCAACATGGTTTTAACTTTAATCTCCCTGATGGCTAGTGATGATGAACATTTTTTCATGTGTCTGATAGCCATTAGCATGTCTTCATTGGAGAATTGTCTGTTCATATCTCCTGCCCATTTTTTGATATGATTATCTATTTTGTGTGTGTTGAGTTTGAGGAGTTCTTTATAGATCCTGGATATCAACCTTTTGTCTGTACTGTCATTTGCAAATATCTTCTCCCATTCCGTGGGTTGCCTCTTTGCTTTGTGGACTGTTTCCTTTGCTGTGCAGAAGCTTTTGATCTTGATGAAGTCCCAAAAGTTCATTTTCGCTTTTGTTTCTTTGCCTTTGGAGACATATCTTGAAAGAAGTTGCTGTGGCTGATATCGAAGAGGTTACTACCTATGTTCTCCTCTAGGATTCTGATGGATTCCTTTCTCACATTGAGGTCTTTTATCCATTTTGAGTTTATCTTTGTGTAACGTGTAAGAGAATGTTTGAGTTTCATCTACATATAGCTGTCCAGTTTTCCCAGCACCATTTATTGAAGAGACTGTCTTTTTTCCACTGTATATTTTTTCCTGTTTTGTTGAAGATTATTTGACCATAGAGTTGAGGGTCCATATCTGGGATCTCTACTCTGTTTCACTGGTCTATGTGTCTGTTTTTATGCCAGTACCACGCTGTCTTGGTGATCACAGCTTTGTAGTAAAGCTTGAAATCTGGTAACGTGATGCCGCCAGTTTTGTTTTTGTTTTTCAACATTTCCTTAGCAATTCGGGGTCTCTTCTGATTCCATACAAATTTTAGGATTATTTGCTCCAGCTCTTTGAAAAATACTGGTGGAGTTTTGATTGGAATGGCATTAAAGGTATAGATTGCTCTAGGCAGTATAGACATTTTAACAATGTTTATTCTTCCAATCCAAGAGCATGGAATGGTCTTCCATCTTTTTGGGTCTTCTTCAATTCCTTTCATGAGTGTCCTGTAGTTCCTCAAGTACAGATCCTTTACCTCTTTGGTTAGGTTTATTCCCAGGTATCTTATGGTTCTTGGTGCTATAGCAAATGAAATCAATTCTCTAATTTCCCTTTCTGTATTTTCATTGTTAGTGTATAAGAAAGCCACTGACTTCTGTTCCTTGACTTTGTATCCTGCCATGTTACTGAATTGCTGTATGAGTTCTAGTAGTTTGGGGGTGGAGTCTTTGGGATTTTCCATATAAAGGATCATGTCATCTGCGAAGAGAGAGAGTTTGACTTCTTCCTTGCCAATTTGGATACCTTTTATTTCTCTTTGTTGTCTGATTGCCGTTGCTAGGACTTCTAATGCTATGTTGAACAGGAGTGGTGAGAGTGGGCATCCTTGTCGTGTTCCTGATCTCAACGGGAAAGCTACAAGTTTTTTCCCATTGAGGATGATATTTGCTGTGGGTCTTTCATAGATAGATTTTATGAAGTTCAGGAATGTTCCCTCTATCCTTATACTTTGAAGCGTTTTAATCAAGAACGGATGCTGGATTTTGTCAAATGCTTTTTCTGCATCAATTGAGAGGACCATGTGGTTCTTCTCTCTTCTCTTATTGATTTGTTCTATCACATTGATTGATTTGCGAATGTTGAATCAACCTTGTAACCCAGGGATGAATCCCACCTGGTCATGGTGGATAATCTTTTTAATGTGCTGCTGGATCCTGTTTTCTAGAATCTTGTTGAGAATCTTAGCATCCATATTCATCAGTGATATTGGTCTGAAATTCTCCCTTTTGGTAGGGTCTTTGCCTAGTTTGGGGATCAGGGTAATGCTGGCTTCATAAAATGAGTCGGGAAGTTTTCCTTCTGCTTCAATTTTTTGAAACAGCTTCAGGAGAATTGGTGTTATTTCTTCTTCAAAAGTTTGGTAGAATTCCCCGGGGAATCTATCAGGTCCTGGGTTCTTGTTTTGGGGGAGGTTTTTGATCACTGCTTCAATCTCCTTACTAGATATCGGTCTATTCAGGTTGTCAATTTCTTCCTGGTTCAATTTTGGGAGTTTATAGTTTTCTAGGAATGCATCCATTTCATCTAGGTTGCTTAGCTTATTGGCATATAACTGTTGGTAATAATTTCTGATGATTGTTTCTTTTTTTTTAAGATTTTATTTATTTATTTGACAGACAGAGATCACAAGTAGGCAGAGAGGCAGGCAGAGAGAGAGGAGGAAGCAGGCTCCCTGCTGAGCAGAGAGCCTGATGTGGGGCTCGATCCCAGGACCCTGGGATCATGACCTGAGCTGAAGGCAGAGGCTTTAACCCACTGAGCCACCCAGGCGCCCTGATGATTGTTTCTATTTCCTTGGTGTTAGGAAGATGTGGTCCATATACACGATGGAGTATTATGCCTCCATCAGAAAGGATGAATACCCAACTTTTGCAGCAACGTGGACAGGACTGGAAAAGATTATGCTGAGTGAAATAAGTCAAGCAAAGAGAGTCAATTATCATATGGTTTCACTTATTTGTGGAGCATAACAAATAACATGGAGGACATGGGGAGATGGAGAGAAGAGGCAAGTTGAGGGAAATTGGAAGGGGAGATGAACCATGAGAGACTATGGACTCTGAAAAACAACCTGAGGGTTTTGAAAGGGTGGGGGGTGGGAGGTTGGGGGAACCAGGTGGTGGGTAATAGGGAGGGCACGTATTGCATGGAGCACTGGGTATGGTTTAAACAATGAATACTGTTACGCTGAAAAGAAATTTAAAAAAATGGTGTGTAATAGAAATGAATTTCTTCAACGGGGTCTCTGAATTGAACATATACATAGTAACCTAATAAAGAAATCAGATTCAGATACTTTGCAACTCAGGGCTCCTGAGTGGCTCAGTCAGTTTAGTGTTGGTCTCTTGATATGACGTCTTGATCTCAGGATTGTGAGTTTAAGACCTATGTATTTAAAAAAAGAGAGAGAGAGAGAGACACTGTGTATCTCAAATGGCTAACAGACACATGAAAAGGTGCTCAACATCACTCATCATCAGGGAAATACAAATCAAAACTACAATGATATGCCACCTCACACCCGTCAAAATGGCTAAAATTATACAACACAGGAAACAACAGATGTTGGCAAGGATGCAGAGAAAGGGAAACCCTCTTACTCTTTTGGTGGGAAAGCAAACTGGTGAAGCCATTATGAAAAACAGTATGGAGGTTCCTCAAAAAATTAAAAATAGAACTACTTTATGAACCAACAATTGCAAAAACAGGTATTTACCCAAAGGATACAAAAATGTTGGTTCCAAGAGACACATGTGCCCCGATGTTTATAACATTATCCACAATTGCCAAATATGGAAAGAGCCCAAGTATCCATCAAATGACGAATGGATAAAGAAGAAGTGTTTTATATATACACAATGGACTATTACTCAGCCATCAAAAAGAATGAAATCTTGCCATTTGCAATGATATGGATGGAGCTAAAATGTGTTATGTAAACAAAATAAGTCAAATAAGACAAATACTATGTGATTTCACTCACATATGGAATATAAGAAACAGGACAGATGAACATAGGGGAAGGCAGGCAAACCATAAGACACCCTTAATTATAAAGAACAAACTAAGGTTTGCTGGAGGGGATATAGGTGGTGGTGGTGGTGGGGGCCTGGGTTAGATGGATGAATGGTATTAAGGAGGGTACTTGCCGTGATGAGCACTGGATATTATAAGTAAGTGACGAATCACTAAATTCTACTCCTGAAACTAATACTCCACTATATGTTAACTAAATTAAATTTAAATAAAAGCTTGAAACATGGAAGGAAGGAAGGGAGGAAGGAAGAGGGTGGGAGGGAGGAGGGAGGGAGGAGGGAGGGAGGAGAAAAAGAAAGAAAGGAAAGAAAGAAAGAAAGTCAAAGAGGAATTGTTTTTGGTGAAACATTACATTCTTTTTTACATGCTTCAACTAACCTGACTCTGGAAGGAAATTAAAACTCAGTTTTAATTTTTTAATTGAAAAGGAAAAAGACTGTGTGTTTTGTTCTTGTCTACCCTGATAGTCTTCATTTATTTACTTCCTACTTTTTCTTTTCTTATTTTTTTAAAGATTTTATTTATTTGTTTGACAGAGATCACAAGTAGGCAGAGAGGCAGGCAGAGAGAGAGAGGAGGAAACAGGCTCCCTGCTGAGCAGAGAGCCTGATGTGGGGCTCGATCCCAGGACCCTGGGACCATGACCTGAGCCGAAGGCAGAGGCTTTAACCCACTGAGCCACCCAGGCACCCTCCTACTTTTTCTTCAACCCACTCCAGGCAGTTTTCCATTCACACACTCTATACTCTTTGATTTCAGTATGTTCACATATGTTTAATTTAATATAATTGGTTTAGTCTTTACCATACTTAACATTTCAGCAGTTTTGACAATGATGGGCATAACTTCTTTCTTGAATCATTACCTTTCCTTGATTTCCATAATGCTATAATGTCCTGGTTTTCTTCCCATAGATAATGTTGATCATTCTCAGTCTGTTTATGTGGCACCAGATAAAGTTAGACGGGCAACAAAGACACTATTCAAGGCTATTTCAATATATAAGAGAGGCTGAGATTCAATCTGAACCCAGCTTTGACACACAAGGCAGGAGGTAGGGTTTTTAAGAGCTGAGATGAATGGGAGATCTTCCGCCATCCGTGTTTGTTCATTGGCTTTATCAACAGGAAAAGTAAACTTTCTAATGACTTCATAACAGGAGGTATTTTATAACTTGGAGCTAAGCGTTCTCCAAAGTTAGGTTCCTGTCTTCCCACAGAAATCGGGAGATGGAGCTACTATCTTTCTTGATTATTACATTTCCAAGAATGATTTCCAGGTTCTTGAAAAAGATAATCCTGAACTTTACAAGTGGCAAAAGCCTTTTAAAAATATTTATATCCCAGAATATCACTCAGCCATAAAAAAGAATGACGTTTTGCCATTTGCAACATGAATGGACCTAGGGACTTTGATGCTAAGTGAAATAAGTTAGTCAGAGAAAGTCAAATACCATATGAATTCACTCATGTGTGGAATTTAAGAAACAAAACAAAACAAAGAAGACAAGAGACAAACAGAAATCTAGACTCTGAAACATAGAGAACAAATTATTGGATACCAGAGAGGAGGTGGGTGGGAGATGGGTGAAATAGGTGATGGGTATTAAAGAGTACACTTACCTTGATGAGCATGAAGTAATATGTAGAGTTGTTGAAATCACTATATTGTGCACCTGGAACTAAAATAACACTGTATGTTAATTATGCTGGAATCTTAAAAAAAAATTGCATCTCAAAGAAGCCAAAAAAGAATTTACAATTATAACTTCTCTAAAACAAAGGCTCTGAGGAAAAGGAAGTCACAGGTCTAGAGATTGGAAAAAGCCTATCTAAAATTTGGTCAAGGCGAGGGAAATGTTAAGGTCAGCTGTCTTTAACAAATATTTGAATTTGAAGTTTTATTTATCAGAGCTTTTTTTTTTTCTTTAATGTCTTCTATTGGTATTTTTGCCCACTTTAATAGCTTCATCATCTATATTCTAATTATGTCCAAATCCTCATTTGTAGCCCAGCGACTGTCTTTTGCACTTGAGACCTCTCTATTTATTGCCTAAACCCTCCACTTTAGTGTTCCACAAGTCCTTCAAAATACCCCAATTCTAATCTTAACCTTAACATGCACACTGATATCCAGCGACTCAAATTAAAAACATTTCTTCAGCTCCAAATAGAATTAGCTACTAAGTTCTATTAATCTTCTCTCCCAAATATCTCTCAGAAGAGTTTATTTCTGAATTTGCCACTGTTCTCACCCTAGATCCATCCTGCACTGTGGTAACCCGCCTCGCTCACTGCTGCTGCCTTGACCAGATTTCTCTGTACCTTTTCCTGGCTTTGCTACAGTTCTCTTCCTTCACTGCACCCTATGCGATTTTTTAAAAACACAAATATTTTTACATCACTCTTCTGCTTAAAATTCTTCAATTACATCTTTTGAGGTAAAGTTTACAATGTTTGACAAGGCTTCTGTGTCCCTCTACTAATGCACAGCATTAGTTTACATGTCTAGGTGTCATAGTCACTATCTCTGCTCAAGCTGTAGTGGTCTCCCTCCCCCCCCTCCATAGATCCTGCTTCCTTACTTTAGGGCTTTTACTCTAGTGTTTCCTCCACAGATCTTTTAACTAATTCTTAAGCTCCCTCCAAATCTTAGGTTTAATGCTACTTTTCCAAATTTTTTTTTCTTCTTTCAAATTAGATTGAGTTTCCCTTGTATGTGATTTGTTCCACTCTGCACTTCCTTTTATGTAGGGGTCATACCAGATCATCAAATTCTTTGTTCCCAAAATTAGAACCTTCATGAGGGTAGACCCAGGTCAGGCTTAGATAGAGCAGTAATCATGGCACCTAGAACAGAGGCTGTGAGAAAGCCATTTAACAAATGGAATATATTCAATGAACCACAAATTAAAGTAGTAACTTCTAATACAAATGCTTTTTGTACATTAGCATGTACCCTGTCAGCCACACATCTTTCGAAGTAACTGGAAATTATAGGCAAACTAATCCCTAACATGGTTTTGGAGTGTTACACTAACATAGCTCTTTCAAATTAGAGAGTGTAAAGTGCCTATTTTGGCAAAGCAAGAACTACGTTGAAAGAGTAATATATATGTAATAATAATATATTGGACTTGAGGAAATGTCACAGCACTCATATCACCTGATCAGTTTTCCTAGTCATTCATATCATAATTTAGTTCATACAGTCCATCACATTTAAAAGGTTAAGGCAGAAAGCCTGAGGATGTTGCCAAATTTACAACAGTATTTATAAATATTCATGAACCTATAGCATTTCCTCGAGATGCCCTTTGACAAACTTTCCAGGAGAATTGAGACTTTGTCAAGATTTCAAAGATCACATGATTGATGGTTCTAGTAGCTTTTTATAAATATGCAATAGTTCTTCTCATCACTAGAAGTTGTTGAAAGTCTTTGGGAGCACATATGTTCATGCCAATAGCAATTAGTCGCTAAGGATCCCACCAGACCACTCTACCATAGGAAGTAATTACCAGCTTACCCAGGACATGATCTGGGAAACTCAAACTTAAAAGAGAGATGCTGAACTATTCAAACTGGACCCATTCACATAAAACTTAAAAAGTAAAACAGACGGACCATTTATTCACACATTGTGTTCTGAAAACAATTATACACATCTGGTTGCTTATGTCATTAGGTGTATGTCAAATCTTACTAATGAAATGAGACTGTAGATCACTATGAAATTATGCAATACTTTCAACCCTCTCTATTTAACCAAATTGTTATTCTTCTGGATAAAGAATGGGAGATAGGGGAATACTTTAAAAAAAAATACTGGCAAAGTTGACTGGGTAATTATTACCTATCAGAAATTATAAGGTTCCATGCAGAAGATGGAATGCAAGAGCATTCTCTCATGCTCCCTGTAAGAGTAACATCTAATCTAATTTTGGGGGGAAAGTATTGCACACTATTCAATAAAAGCCTTAAAATATTTGTCATTCCACATATAGTAATGCATCTTAGTGAAACAACTGGAATTACAGAAAATGCTTATAGAACATTACTATAATAATCAGCAACTGGAAATATCCCAAGTATCCAGTGATAGGAAGGTTATTATTATATTGATATTTAAGTAATTAAAAATATTTATAAAGAGTTTTTAAGAAATAGGCTTGCTTAGACAAAGGAAAGTATAAAGACTTCCAAATTACATGTGAAACTTTATAAATTCTATAGAGGTAGAGTGTGATATCAATGATTTCAATATATGCATAGAAAAAATGGAATAAAAATTGAGTTCATGCTATTTTAGATTTCTGGTATTTCATCAGAAAAATCTCATTTTAGTATTTTTTAAAGCAGACTTGATGATTTAGGGCAGTTTTAGGTCAAAGCAAAATTGGACAGAAAATACAAGGAGTTCCTGTGTACCCACTGACTCCACAAAAGCACAGCCTCCCACACTATCAACATTCCACTGAACCTATATTGACACAACATTATCACACAAAGTTTGTAATTTATATTAAGATTCACTCTCAGTATTGTCCATTCTATGGGATTTGACAAGGAATTACCATTATAATATTGCACAGAACAGTTTCATTGCCCTAAAATTTCTCTGTACTCTGTTTGCTCAACTCTCTCCTAACCCCAACTTCCACGATTTTACTTTTTTTGGAAAGTCATATAGTTCAGGTGTCGTATAGTTGGAATGATACAGAATGTAGCCTTTTCAGATTGGCTTTTTTTTCACTTAGTAATATGTATTAAATGTTCCTCTACATCTTTTCATGGCTTGATAGCTCATTTCTTTTTAGCTCTGAATACTATTTCATTGTCTGGATGTACATGAGTACTCATGGCTGATACAGGCTGGTTTCAGTATTGAAACTCAGAATTATAAAATAGAATGTACATTAGTGACTCCTACATTCACTTTATAGTTACAGTCTTCCATAAAAAAGAAGAATTTTGCAGGAAATACCCACGTTGTACATAAAATGTGTTTTATTGGGAAGTACAAAAGTCAAAATAAAAAACAAAACAAAGTGTCATATGTTATAACCAGAGTTATACTTTATATATTAAAATTTCTAATTATTTTTCATGCAGGCATTTCCTACTTTGAGATCCTAAAATCATGAGGCTAAGCATTTTCACAGGTGACTGGGGGCTTTGAGGTAAAAGCCATAGAGACTTGCCAGCTGTCCCCAGGGATAAGGGATTTAACCCTGATATTTTCTGTAGGAACTTTCCTTTCTGCATCAGCCCCAAAGTGGTGGTTGGATTCTACCAAAATAATTGAACCTATACATTTGGCTGCACCTGTTTTCTCAAAAATAAGGGTTTTCTCCATTATTTTGTTTTTGCTCTGCTTTTCCCTAGGGACCTTGCTTTGCAAATTATTCCAATACCGTCACCACAAGGTAATGTGTCAGTTGTAAGATTCCTGACCTGAGAAACAAGCTCAAATGCCTCCAGTGCCTAACCACGAGTTTTCCGTGGGACATCTCAGAATCCTGGGGATGATGTTAAAGACAAGGTATGTCAAGCCACAAAGTTCCAGAATTATCGCTAACGTTCATCTCTGTGAGGAGGCCTCATTTAAGCTTCATTAACACAAATTCTGAGAAGTTGACCCTTTTGTAAAATCCCAAATGTCCGTGTGTATTTATTCCTACAACTTCTTAACATTCTTTCATTTATGTATTTATTTTAAAACAATGTACTGGTTTATTTATAAGGATAAGATTATTTCCTTGGTGATAAATTCAAGAGGAAGTGAAAGCATTCCATTCATTTGGATGTCCCTTCCCTAACAAGCAGGGCAGCAGTTCTAGGACAAGCTAAAATCATCCCTTATTGAAAAAAAGGAAAAAAAAAAGTTACTCCTTAAAAGTCCTGGGGAGGGGTTAAACAATTTTATTATTATTATTATTATTATTGTTATTATTATTATTATTTTAGTGATTGCTGTTTGTTGTTTTTGAATACTGAAGCTTATGAAGAAGTTTCCACCGGGTTCAGGAGTAAGGTGTGACTTCTACATAGTGTTGGAGGGGTAAGGTTAAGGGTAGGGCCCATGCAGTCTGGCCCGTTAGCCACAGAAGCCAAGATGATGTCTACTGGCTTCTCCTCCGAATTTCTTGCTGTCATCTGCTTTCTTACTGCATCCAAAAGCAGCAGTTGAGAGCACACAAAGATGTCATGACCATCCTGGAACACACCAGCCAGGAGCAATGTGTGGGTGTTCTTGTTATCCAGAACTTTGTCTGAGCTCCACAAGGGGACATTCCCAGGAATTTCACCATATTGCCCACAGTATCTTCAAGTGTCTTGAGGGTAGACTAGGTGAATGTTTCCTCCTTCTCAAACTCATTCCCTACCTCAACCCAGGCTGTTTCAAAGTTCAACTTCATGACCTTTTGGATGCGATCAGCAAAGATGACTTCCAGACCTTCCAGCACATATTCATCTTCATAGCCTTCATCACAAGTCTCCCCAATGGTGGGGTCACAGTCCTGACAGTGAACTTCATTATGCAGCTGACTGTGCAGGCCACAGATGTGAGGTCTTCCTTGGACAGTGCTACCAGTGTGCAATAGGTCCCAGGCTGGTTGTAGGGTAAGCTTTGGGCAGACATGTAACAGAGCACTTTGTAGGCTTCCGTGGGCTCCACCTGCACTGTACCATTCTCCAAAGTCTGTTCATCGAGTGTGTTTGTGCAGTTAAACTGGAACACCATGTGGTCAGTGAAGATATGTTTGGTGCTATGATAACATACTCTGTCTCTGACTCAGTAAAGGTCACAGCAAGGACTTGAAGAGGAGAACCCACCCATGGAACTCTGGTACTTTTGCTCCTGGAAGATCCCTTGCCAGGTGGCTGCTATTTTCTCAGGCTTCTTGGCAGCTGTGATGGGGGTGCATTTGGTTTTCTGCTCTGCCATTGGCACGGTGGCCAGAGGAACAGACTTGGGGTTAAAAGGTTTTTTGGATGGCTCTAAGGTATACTGCTCCAGAGCTCTCTTCAGACCAGTGATGGAAACAGTCAGACCATTTAGGATATAGCCTGAATTGAGGGCCTTCTGCTTCTGCTCAAGGATATTGAGATAATGGGTAGATTGGTCCCTTAATTCACTGTCATCATTCATCACACATCTCTTCAGCAACATCAGGATACTGAGTGACATCTCTTCTTTCTGGGCTCCAGATTTGGGCAGAACACTCACAGCACCTTTCCTGACCTCCTCATGCTCCAGGACCAGGCAGTCATACATGAAACATGCATGTGGAGGGGTTGTTGGTCTTGGGTCACTCCGACCCAGGAGATTCAGGACATGGGTGGCCAACATGGTGAACTTGAAGTCCTCGATGAACTCACATAGGTCCCGAAGCCTGATATCCTTGTTTTCTGGGTTCTTCCCAGTGATTCTGATAATGCAGTCTATGATGGCCTACCCATACTCAAAACCACCCTCTTCCCACAGCATGGTGAATAGAAAGTTCATGAGCACAGAGGATACTTCTGACACATGGTAGTCTGGAATACCACCACCTTGAACTCATCCAAGATCTCCGACATGAAGGATGAGATCTGCTTCATGAGACAAATTTGTTCTCAGTCTTTGGGAGTATGGTTATGGCCACTGTGGTGATGCTGCAATTCAAATATGCAACCAGCTTCTCTAGGTCCAGACTGCAGGCCATCGCTGCTGACAGTTTCTTCATGGCCACTTTATTGAGGGTGTGCACAGCAGTGACCTTGGGTGAACTGCAGAAAAGCTGGAGCACTGACAGAGCCGGGGCCAGCTTTTAGGCACTGCAGTCTGGCAGACTCACAATGGACAAGACAGCTTTGTACACCATCATCTTGCACTTGTTGGGCAAGAAGCTAACAGTGAAATCAAACAGTGGGCTGTCATGGCTGCCATCCTCCTCCTCCAACTACTTGCAGCCACCTGGATCATCATGCAGTAGGCAAAGGGAGACTTGAGACTATCCTGGGTGAACTTCTTTATCAGCTTATTGACAGCCAGGTGGTCATTCTTATGTACATGGTTGAGGAACCCCAGTGCATAGTACTGGGCCATGGGGTTATCACTGGATGCCACCTACTAGGCCTCATTCACCCAGAGCTTGACCTCATCAAAGCTGCACTCCAGCGGGTACAGGGAGGATACCAGGGAAGTGATGGAGACCTTGGGCACCTTGGCCATGATGGCCTGCTTCATGTAGTGCTCAATAGCCTGCAGCATGGTGCTATCACTGATCTGGCAAAGGACATGCAGAGTCAGGCCCTGGTGCTGTCTTCTTTCCTAGTGATGTCTTTTGTCGGGCTTCTGGTGATGATAATGTCATCCTCATCAATGCAAGATATCTCCTTGATGACTAAGTAGTACATCCAATGGAGTATGGGATCATTGAAATGAAAGAGCTCGGTCATAGCAAAAAAAGGCCCTGGTCACTTCAGTGGTCCCTTGGTGTTCCCCCCCGGTTTATGAAGTAAAGGATCTTGGTGAGGATGTGGGCAAATTTTCAAGGGTTGACCCGAGTGTCAATAAACACACGGACCTCCTGGAGTACTGCGCTCTTCTCAAGATGCTGGGATCTTGAGCAGCATGTTGGATGTTGGAGCCTCCACCTGATTCCTTGTCTCTCTTGTTGAATTGCTGCAGCATGGTGGTGTCGGCCAGGTGTCCTGTGTTAGACAGGTGCAGTGAGCATTAGTGTTCTGGTTGCGGTTCCACACGGGCCACCTCCCTGCAGCCACATCACCCTGCATTTAACATTCTCTTAGTATAAACGTTCAGCAAAAGAAAGAAAGAAAGAAAGAAAGAAAGAAAGAAAGAAAGAAAGAAAGAAAAGAGAAGAAGAGAAGAGAAGAGAAGAGAAGAGAAGAGAAGAGAAGAGAAGAGAAGAGAAGAGAAAAGAAAAGAAAAAGAAAAAAAGAAAAGGAAAGGAAAATGAAATGTAAGTATTGTGGTAAACCCCACTCAGACCTTTGACCTGAACCAGTCTTCTGCCTAGATAAATGTGGGTGTAGTCAAGATGGAAAAGCTTATTTTATCAGGTTTGAACTTAGACAAAGACTCCAAGTGTAGATGGTTTTAGGTGCCACCCTGAGCATCTCCAAGATCTATAACCTCTACGGCATTTTAATAAGATTGTTCATCTGATTTAATTAGTAAGAAACTTCCTTAAAAAATGTGCAGATCTATGAATGACAGCTGTGGCAGCTTTGTGCAATGGGGAATTTTGAAATATGCAGTTGTAGAAATGTAAAGGGACTGAGTTCTGCCCATTTACTATGGCAACCTTAGCAAAAACTAACTGAATTCACTCCCATGCCACACGGGTTACAGGGTTCCCACCAGCAGGCAGTATCATCATACAGGAGCTCAAAATAACCTTTAAATTGGCATGTAGGGAAGTGATAATTCAGTAATGCAGAAAGCAGTTCAGAAAGGTGTATATTTTAATTTTTATTATGTAGGAACTTCAAAGCAATATTGCAAATTCAGAATTGTCTGGTCACATTTGAAGATTTAACAAGGCAATCCTTAGGGGTTAAAGTTGCAACATTATTTAAGTGGTCAGTGGGAAAGAAGAGGATAAAAAGTATTTTTTGGAATTTTTTTTTATTCTCATCAACTATCTACTGGAATTATTTAAACTAAATAGAGTTATTTGAAACCCTCCAAGTTTCAGTAGCAAAGCAATAGTTTAAGCAGTGAACACCTGTGCTTATAATGTATATATTTACATAACACAGCTGTAAGTTAAAACAAAATGTATCATAAGCATGCCTAGCTAACAAAATCTTTTATGTTATGTTAGTATAATCATGGACATTCTAGTAATTTCCTAGAAGGAATATTTTCATAAAAAATATAAAGATTAATTTTATGCTACTTGCTATAATGATTTAAAAAAATCTGAACTAGTGGTTTGAAGTTGGCTTTATTATGGGTTTTTATACTTTATAAATGTTCATTTATGATTTAATAACTGTGGTAATATTTTCTTTGTAATTTCCACATATATGTTCTATTTAAAGAGATTTTCCCCAATTTATCCAACAGATTGTCTCACCTGTTTCCTGTTTTTTTGTACTATGGCTTTCTGTTTACTGCTTGCATTCTTGAGAGATTTCTTTGCATTTTTCTCTTACAGGACTATGGGAAATCTACTCTTTAGTACTTTTTTTTTTTTTTTTCCATTTTATTTATTTTTTCAGCGTAACAGTATTCATTCTTTTTGCACAACACCCAGTGCTCCATGCAAAACGTGCCCTCCCCATTACCCACCACCTGTTCCCCCAACCTCCCACCCCTGACCCTTCAAAACCCTCAGGTTGTTTTTCAGAGTCCATAGTCTCTTATGGTTCGCCTCCCCTCCCCAATGTCCATAGCCCGCTCCCCCTCTCCCAATCCCACCTCCCCCCAGCAACCCCCAGTTTGTTTTGTGAGTTTAAGAGTCATTTATGGTTTGTCTCCCTCCCAATCCCATCTTGGTTCATTTAGTACTTTTATAGAAGGAAGAACACCAAAGCATATAGAAATTAAGAAGAGCACAGTGGATTATCCTGCTTTGAATTAGATTATTCTGGCAGCTAGTCATTTTTATATTATCGCCTAATTTAATGTACATAAAATGTATTTACAATAGAAATGGAAGACTAATAAAAAGAGAGTGTCTTTAAATTATTGAGACAGAAACTTTTCAGTAAGAGCTCTTGAAAACATTAGCTGACTTTTCCAACGTGTCTAAAATTTGTTTAAAATTTAAGTGAATTATTCTACTGGGTATCAAAAATACTTTTCTAAGACTACTTTCAAAGAAAAAATGTTGTGATATTACAGATGCAATTTCTTTAAATGGTAAGGAGAGCTATTATATTTATGAATTATTTCCATCCAGACAATTGTTTGAACAACTTTTACTAGCACTTAAAAATGTGTTGCTACCTTAATGGCATAAAACAGTGGATTGCAGTTTTTGTGAGTTCGTGTTGATAAATCTGTCATTTACCAGTGGTTAGCAACTAATTTTCAGACCTTCCTAATGCAAAGCATATCCCATTAAGTTTAAAAATTCATTAACGCTTCCATGTGCCAGATGGCACAATGTAAAAAATGTTTGAAGTACACAGCAATTAAAACTCTTAAACATATAATAACCTAGCTGGCAATTTGTTATATATATTGCATGTTAGAACACCACAAAATGCTGGCTACATAATATCCATCTGTGAATATATTGAATTTCTAAAAACATAAGTAAATAGATCAGGCCTGAGACAAATTCATTTCTGATTTCTAAAGACTACAGAAACTGCCATTTAATTCTCTAAAGTTACAAGGCACAACTGCATTTCAAACTGATTAGAAAAGCTTGGAAAGATGTAGACACCAGGCATTTAAAAATTTATCTTCAGAGACCAACTGGGTGATTTGCCTAGGAATAGAAAACCATTAAGGGGGGGTGGGTGGGAAGCAGTGCTCTTGTAAATATCCTTCTCAGAGCAAGTACAGTTTTAAATAAGAAGAGCAATCATAAAAATGCTCAATTTCAAATTTAATATAGTATTTTAGGGCTAGATTTTAAAATCTGGACAGTAATTCATTTGAGTCCACACTGATTACATTTACCAAAACAAATATGCTATCTGTTTACACATGGCAATCCACAGATTACCTCAATTATCCAGTTAAGAAATGTTGCTTATCTAAGACTTATTCAGATAATTTGAGAATGCACTTTTCACTCCATGCATTATTTAGTTGCCTTTTCATCATTAACTAAAACACGGTTTGCCTTTTATCCATATATAACCAGGTGAAAACGTCCACCTAAATTCAGAATATGTTTGATAGTCTTAAATCCTCTCGCCTCACTTGAATGAAGTGTTGAATAGATATTAAAGACTATGTTTTAGGTGGAGCCCATCTAATTCTAAAGATGAAAGTTTCCTCATCTCTAACAAGAAACAATTCACTGACATAATAATACCACTTAGCTGTCTACTTATGTTTAAGATCTACTAGACACTGTGCACTCATTATCAAATATTACTTCTATAACATAGCTATACACTAGATTTTATTAGGCCAGTTTTACAGATAAAGAAACTGAAGTTCAGGAAGTTTATATAACTCGCTTGAGACCACAGAGCTAGTAACTTGAGAAACTAAAATTTAAAGCCTGTTCTGCTAATTCCCAAGAGGTGTTTTCTGTAAAAATGGTATCTGGAGTCAGATTATCTGATCTGGAAACCCAGGTGACAGCTATGAGCAACATATCTTTGGGCAAGATACTGGGCAGAAATCTCTAAAACTATGATTCCCTTTAAAACCTATATTTTATAAGGATGTGGCAAATATCACAAACTTTTATTAAGAGACAACTCTACTGGTTTTGATAAGATGGATAGACACTAAGAATATCATAGTCTGGTTGAAAAATAGAACATTCACATGAAAGTGGCTTTAAATATGCCAAAACATAATACCATCCTGATGTATATGTATATATATACAAGCTATAGACAGATAGAAATACTATTTTCAAATGGCTATACAAAAGAATTAATTGAAAACCTATGGAAGCACTTGGATTGATAGTTTGAATTAAAATTTAGTGAGTTAGAAAATTAAATTCCTGGACTAATTTCCTAGGTTATAATTGTCTTAAAGAAGGCCATTTGTGAACTTAAAAAAAAAAATCCAGTGTTCTAAGAAGTAGTGCAATTTCAGTGCTGCTTACTTCACTGATTATAATGCTAACACAGTATTATATGTTAGTATATTAATATATTAATTATTAGTATAATTATGATAATATTAGTGTTAGTTCTATATAGTATTATAGACAGTATTAAACTAGGAAAAAACTATGTCTTCATGTAGTATGTAAATAATTGTTTCATTGCTTAACTTAGCTACAGTATATTTGAGAAAATTCCCAATAGTGTGTTATAAGCCCCATCCTTTCAAATATCCTAAATTCAAAGTCCAATTCTATCCCATTCATATATGATAGTACAATAAAATTTTAGAAAAATGGATAATAAAATATTATTTTGTAATTCAGACTCTAAACATCAGTCACATTTTATAAAAATAATTTTGCTAAGATTGATAAGGTTTATATTGATTATAAATAAAATCTCAATTTGGATCTTTTTTTCTGAGCAAAAGCCACTCTTTTTTTAATTTATTTTAATTTTTTTTAATTTAAATTCAATTAGAATATCGTTAGATTTTGATGGCATGTTTGGTGATTCATTAGTTTTTGTGTAAACCCAGTGCTCATCACATCATGTACCATCAAAGCAGACAGTTTGATAGCTTTGCCAATTATTGGTATGATCTCATGTTCAATTTCAAGACAAATGAAAATCAGTTATAAACGAAAAAAATTCAGAGTGCCCGGGTGGCTCAGTGGATTAAGCTTCTGACTCTTGATTTCAGCTCAGGTCATGAACTCAGGGTTGTGAGGTCAAGCCCTGAGTCCTGCTCTCAGCTTAGCAGGGAGTCTGCTTGAGATTCTCTCCTTCCCCCCAACTCATGCTCTTTCTCTTTTTCTCTAAAATAAATAAGTAAATTGTTATAAAATTCAGATGGTTTTTATTCAATAGAAAGCTATCTAATTTAACCACACGAATATAAGTTCATAAAGTTGATCAACACATTACATGCATTTATTTAATGAAGTATTGCCTTCCTAGATCTTTTCCTTTTCCAGAGTTCCTGGAAACTAAAAGCATACTTAATTTTTTTTAAAGAACAAAACATAACATAACAACCAAACAATCAAAGCAACAAAAAGCTTGCATTCTAAAGAGTATCACTGTAAAAATAACCACCAAACTACTCTGTTCTCCTTTGTTGCTCCTCTAAGAGGCATTATATTGATTTATGGAACTACATTACATTAAAATAGTAACTTAAATACTTTGTACTGATTTTTTTAATTAAGGTATAATTGACATAATATGGTATTAAATTCAGTTTTATAAGATAATGATTTGATATTTGTATACACTGCAAAATGATCACCACAGTAAGTCTAGTTTCTCCCATCACCATAAAATGTTTCATAATATGCAATACAATATTATTGACAATTGTCACATTATATCCTGATGACTTATTTATTTTATGACTTGGGAGTTTCTACCTTTTGACCCTTTCTTCCATTTATCCACTCCTCAACCACCTTCCCTTCTGGCAACCATAAATCTGTTCTCTGCATTTATACATTTGGTTTTACTTTGTTTTGTTTATTTGTTTTTTTTTTTTTTCCAGATTCCACATATAGTTGAAATCATAGGATATTTGTCTTTCTCTGTCTGACTTAATTAACTTAGCATAATATCCACAATTTCCATCCATGTTATTACAAATGGAAGATTGAATTCTTTTTCTACGGCTGAGTAGTTTTCACACGCACGTGTGTGTATGTGTAAGTGCATCACATCTTTATCCTTTAAGATTTTTATACATTCCATCCATCAGTGGACATTTTGGTTGTTTCCATTTCTTGGCTATTGTGAATAATGCTGCAAAGAACATAGGGATGCACATATCTTTTTAAATTAGTGTTATTGTTTCCCTTGAATAAATACCTGGAAGCAGAATTGCTGGATCATATGGTAGTCCTATTTTTAGTTTTTTGAAGAACTGCTATGCTATTTTCCATTAGTGGCTATAGAGATTTGTATTTACATTGACAGAGATAAGGGCTCTCTTTTCTTCACCATTGCCAACATTTGTTATTTCTTATCTGCCTTTTTTTTTAATTAAGTAAGCTCCACGCCCAGCATGGAGACCAATGCAGAGCTTGAACTCACGACCTTGAGGTCAAATCTGAGCTGAGATCAAGAGTCACACACTCAAACCACTGAGCCACACAGGTGCCCCTCTTGTCATTTTAATAATAGTCATTCTGACAGGTGTGAGGTGGTATCTCACTGTGGTTTAGATTTGCATGTCCCTGATGATTAGTGATGTTGAGCATATTTTCATGTACCTATTTATGATCTGTAGATTGTACTGAGTTTTTTGTAAAAAATAACAACAAAAACTTCACAGATATTTCTGGAAATCACACTTCTTATAATAACTATAACTAACTTTACAGAGGCAAACCTTCACATGTTTATGTTGTTTAATGTACTCTGAAGAATTACAGGTATTTTAAGATATTTTTGAATCTAATAATAAATGCTGAAAAATACAGGTGAAGAAACAGATAAATTTAAATAGATAAATTTAAACAGATAATTTCTGATAAATTATAAAGAGTTAAAATCCTTAAATTAAACAATCTTAAACAATCAGAAAACTGTCCACATAATAACTAATCAAGTAAAAATATTATGAAGCACAATTTTGATTTAAATATCTAAAACTTTTAATTTCATTTTTCAATTTTATTTATCCATTTTTTTAATGTTTAAAGGAAGAATGTATTTTCCAAACTGTCCTCAACAGTGCTTTTTACTCTACATGCTCTTTCTGAAACTTGCCATCCCCATTAAAAGGGATAATCTATTTCTCTCCTTTTACATATAGGAGGGCTGATGGTGGTGATATTCTTGCAAAGATTGAAACTACAGCTTCAATTTTGTCCTCTTCTGCTAGTCTTTCATGTTCTAGTTATAGCTGTCTTCCTTCTCTTTTCCATCACCTCATTTTCCTGTTTTCCTTGTTCTATAAAGGGTTGATGCTGATGACCCAGAAAAAGGTGAACTGATCATAACGGGCTTCCCCCTAGCAGTGTGCATTGCCTTAAATCATAGATGTTGAACATGTACTGAACTCTATCAGTCATCATTTCCACTTCAGTTTTTTGTATCAGATAAGTGCATGCTCAATCATGCAACATTCATTGTACAACATAATACAGTGTGGAATTTAACTTTTAAGCAAATACAGTATTCCATATTAATACGGAGAGTCTAAAATTTATCAACAATTTTTCCAACTAAATTGTCCTTAATATAATGGGAATAGTTTTGTGATTTAGTGCAGAATTCAAAAGAAAGAATGTAGATAAGACATCTAAACAACTTTTCATAAATACAGATGCCAAGGCCATAAATCAAGACCTACTGAATCATTTCTGAGTGGGGGGCATGAGTCACCTTAAATAGTAATTTCAAATAATACTGTTGATTCTCATTCAGGTTGTAATTATCTTTTGGTGTAACCAATGTATCTGAGAACTTGGAAAAACCATAAACCATATGTCTTATGAATATCATGAGTCTAATGGAGAAGGAATTAGTATAGGAGGATTTTCATCAAAGACATATACATCTTTAAAGGAAACTGAGAGTTTCTAAAAATAATCTATTGAATTAAAGTCCACATCATATAAAATTAAAGTGAGCAATTCAGTGACATTTAGTACATTCACATTGTTCTGCAACTACTACCTTGCTTACTCTTAATCACCTGTTCCTTCACTTGATCAGATTCTAAGACCTGTTTCTACTGTCTGTATGCTTGTCCAGGGTCTTGAGGATTGTTTTTCTATTAAGACAAAACAAAACAGAGCAAAAAGGAAGGGCAGGCAGAGGAATGTTAATTTCATCCCCAAACTCGCTCCTGGAGTGAAAGAGTTTAAAAAGTTAATTCTCAAACCCTTGTCCTTTTGACAAATTTTTGTTGTGGATCACCATTTTAAAGCTTTATAATGGGAAATTTCTGCTTCAACCCAAGATGTGGAAAGAGACTAGATTTGCCCTATCACTGGAAACAAAGAAACAAAAAGTAAAACATCTGAAGTAGTGGTTTCAAGACAATTCATCGGGGAATGAAGGACAGTGATCCCTGAGAAATGACATATGTTGAGGTGAACCCTATGATTATGCCAGCTTACTGCCAGGAAGGGGAACAGGGAGAGAAAATCCAGATAAAATACAGTGGATCACCTAAGGACATGGATCTGAGAGTCCAGAAAACAAAGAAACTAGAGTTCACAAGGTAGAGCAAGAACTTCAGAGATCTTCAAAAACTTCACCATAAACATTCAGCTGAGTGCAGATCAATGTACAAGTGTGCGGTACCTACACAATGTCAAGGAAAAGAACCCAAAAGGATAAGAAGTAACAGGGACTGGCCCTGATGCAGGGCTGGAAATAGTGCCTGTTCCCAGCAGATGGATGGGGAAATCTTATGCTGTGCCTTGGGCAGAGTAACAGAGAAGAACAGAGAGAAGTTCTCAGTAGTTGGAAATAAGTATCCTCAGCTCATGTAGTCTCAATAGGGGCAATATCACCTCTAAAGGTTAAAAATCAGTTCTGATTTAAATCAATCAGAATCAAGAAGATCTTAGATATCATAATGTTTTATAGACCTCTAATGAGCCACAGTTTATAAATGGAAATGCTGTATAAATGGTGGCATTGAATTTCATGAAAGGAAAGTAATTTGGAAAAAAAATCTAAAAACATTTCCTAGAGTATAATGAAAGATATTTAAGAAATACTGGCTTTAGGGGCGCCTGGGTGGCTCAGTGGATTAAGCCGCTGCCTTCGGCTCAGGTCATGATCTCAGGGTCCTGGGATCAAGCCCCGCATCGGGCTCTCTGCTCTGCAGGGAGACTGCTTCCTCCTCTCTCTCTGCCTGCCTCTCTGCCTACTTGTGATCTCTCTCTCTGTCAAATAAATAAATAAATCTTAAAAAAAAAAAAAAGAAAAGAAAAGAAATACTGGCTTTAGACTGACCTCTACTCTGGTCTCCACTAACAAATCTTAAAAAAAAAAAAAAAGACTAGAGAGATTTAAACTGCTTTAAGTGACTTAACTGCATTCTACAACAAAGCTTAAGAATATTTATAGGAATACAAAAATATCTACCACCCAACAAGAAAAAAGATTACTAGAAAGGCAAAGGAGTAGAAAAATTAAAAGCTCCTGCTCTTTGAAAGACATTATTAAGAGAAAGAAAAGACAAGCCACTGACTGGGAAAAAAATATTTGCAAATCATATGTCAGATAAAGAATCTCTAGTCAGAATATCAATATATCTATATAGACATATAGATATATGTATTAATCTAAAACACCAATTTTAAGAAAACTAATGCCCCAGTAGAAACTGAGCAAATTATTTGAATGGACACTTAACTAGAAAGATAGATGATATAAGGATGGCAAGCTAAGAACATGAAAAAACATTAATATCATCAATATTAGAAGATTACTAAGTAATATGACAATGGAAAATCAATATAGACTTTTTAGAATGGCTAAAAGTGAACAGACAAACTATGCCAAGTTTGGAGAATGAAATAGAGAACCAGGAGAACTCATGTGATGCTGGTGAGAATGCAAAATGATAAAACCAATTTGGAAATAAATTTGAGATTTTATAAACATTAAATACAGACTTATAATATGAAGCAGCCTTTCCTCTCTAAGGCACTCCTCCAGGAAAAGTGAAAGCATATGTCTATAAAAAGACTTCTACCTAAGGTTGCCAGGCATCCTGTATATCCGAGCATGTCGTGTATTGAATGATTTTGGTTTGCATTTTGTATTGACATTGTCAGGATGCTCTAAATATCTTGCATTCTGATTTTTTTCATAAATTACATAAATTCAACAAAGCTATTTCTTACCACTGTAGTTAACGTTTAAATTACTTAAGTGACAAAACTAGTTCAATTTATTTTTAGCCTGTAAGTTCATTAACTTTTCAATAATTCAACTGTGTTTATGATCAGTCAGTTATGAGTAGGAGTTATGAATAACAGATGTATTCCCATGTCCATGAGATTTTCAAAATCTTTTTTTTTCAGTTTTTGCTTTACTTGCTATTATCTCAGTCTCTATTTGTGCATGTTTGAATGCAAGTAAAAATTTCATGTTGAATATTCTTAACAGTGGACAGAGAAAGGGAGAAAGAAAATTTTGGAGCTCTTTGTGCATTTGCAATTTTTCACTCAATCTCAAAAATCATGGGATGTTAGTTATAAGTCAACATATCGCCTCCACATGAAAAAGATACTGGTTGTTCGGTCAACTTAGATCCCTATGCTATTGTTATGGACTTCCTAACTGCCAGGACTTATAGAAAATTTTTTAAAAGATTTCATTTATTTATTTGAAATAGATCGAGAGAGAGAGGGAGAGAGAGCACAATTAGGGCAGAGGGGCAGAGGGAGAGAGAGAAGCAGTCTCCCCACTGAGCAGGGAGCCCAATGCAGGCTCTTTCCCAGGACAATGGTATCATGACCTGAGCCGAAGGCATATGCTTAAGTGACTGAGCCAACCAAGCACCCTGAGGAAATTGTTATTTAAGAGTTGAACTTGTTCAACTTTGTATGTATTAACATACAAAAAGTTATATATATTTAATATACAACTTGATGAGTTTGGGCATGAGAATATACCCATGAGTGGTGCCTGGGTGGCTCAATGGGTTAAAGCCTCTGCCTTTGGCTCAGGTCATGATCCCAGGATCCTGGGATCCAGCCCCACATCGGGCTCTCTGCTCTGCGGGGAGCCTGCTTCCTCCTCTCTCTCTGCCTGCCTCTCTGCCTATTTGTGATTTGTCTGTCAAATAAATAAATAAAATCTTTAAAAAAAAAAAAAGTTTAACTTGTTCTAATTTCAGACCTTCTGAACTACTAAGCAGAATATCTTTCAGTGGACAAAAGTGGGACAACATTCAGGCTGAAAAAGTTCATTGACATAACCTTGGATATTTTTATGGCTTTGGTGGTGGTGGTGATGATCTCATGGGTATATTATTCTTTTTTAAGATTTTATTTATTTATTTGACAGACAGATTACAAGTAGGCAAGAGAGGCAAGCAGGGAGAGAGAGGAGGAAGCAGGCTCTCCACGGAGCAGAGAGCCCAATGTGGGGCTTGATCCCAGGACCCTGGGATCATGACCTGAGCAGAAAGCAGAGGCTTTAACCCACTGAGCCACCCAGGCACCACTCATGGGTATATTCTCATGCCCAAACTCATCAAGTTGTATATTAAATATGTATAATTTTTTGTATGTTAATTATATCTCAGCAAAATGGTTTAAAAAATAAATAAAAGCTAATGAATATTTAAGGAACAATAAAAAATTAAATTTAAAAAATAAAGCATTTATTTGAATTAAAACATTCACATATGATGTGTATATAATGTACACATGTAGAAAATGATATATGTGTATTATTTATAATACACTTAATATGCATAAACACAGTCATCCCACAGGTGGAGAACTACGTGGAATAGTGATAAAAGACCACACAAATAGCTTTCAAAATATCTGAGTTCTTGGGTTGCCTGAGTGGCTCAGTCAGTGAAATGTCCAGCTCTTGATCTGGCCTAGGTCCGGGTCCCGGGATTGAGTCCCTCCTCAGGCTCTACGCTCAGAATGTAGTCTGCTGGACATTCTCTTTTCCACTCCCTCTCTGCCCTTCCTCCCACTTCTAGATGCATACTCTCCATAAATAAATAAGTAATTAATTAAAATCTTCAAACAAATGTCTGAGTTCTGACACTTACAAGTCTTGTTATTATGTTCAAGAAATTTTCAGTGTTAATATTTCTCTTCTTCAAAAATTCAAAAATCAAAAAGAGAGAGGTGCCTGGGTGGCTCAGTCTATTGTCTGCCTTCTGCTCAGATCATGACCCCAAGGTCCTGGGATTGAACCCCATATCACATCAGGTTCTCTGCTCAGCAGAGAGCCTACTTCTCTCTCTGCCATACCCTCCTGGTCTGCTCTCTCTCTCACATAAATAAATAAATAAATAAATAAATAAATAAATAAATAAATATTTTTAAAGATTTGGTAAGAGATGGGGTGCCTGGGTGGCTCAGTGGGTTAATCCTCTGCCTTCAGCTTGGGTCATGATCTCAGGGTCCTGGGATTGGGCCCCACATCAGGCTCTCTGCTCAGTGGGGAGCCTGATTTCCCCTCTCTCTCTGCCTGCCTCTCTGCCTACTTGTGATCTCTCTCTCTCTCTTTCTCAAATAAATAAATAAAAAACCTTTAGAAAAATATTTGGTAAGAGAAAATAGTAACTAATAATAATCTGATTTCCCAAAGTTGTTCTTAAACTGTGCTAAATATGAAAACACACAAAATTTTCAATAACAAGTGACATAATCCTATACCAATGAAGGATATTATTGCTTTAAGTGCACTGTAAAAGATTAGTACTTATCTTTCATTCAACCACTAATCATGATCATAACCATTCCTGAAAAATAAATATGTGCTTGTCTTCCCTTTTGCAATTTTTACTGCACTTAACTACTTTTCTTCTTTTAAACATAATTTTTACTTAAAAATATATCCTCTATTTTTGCAGGCTGAAACTTGAGACCCATTTTGAAACCAATGGCTGTTTTTTCCCCTCTGTAACCTTCTATATCTGCACTGAGAATTCATCTCTTGATTTCTCAAGCAATTTTTTCCCTTCCAAATTTGTCTGTCTTTCCTTTTACTTATCCCCCATGATTTCTTCAGGGTTTGCTTAGGTCAGCTCCTGGTGTCTAATCTTATAAGTCACTCTAAGAACTACAAATTTGTTCCAATTCCTTTTGTCTGGATTCTTTTCAATCACAGGAAGTCTTATGCTTTTCAATTTCTTTCTTCTCCCTGAGTATTCACTCCTGACCCCTTCCATTGAGTTTCAGCCCAGAGTGAGCTTGTCATTCTCTGCATTCTATTGACCTTAAAATCAGTATCTCACTCTTTAGCTCTTAATTGGTCTTCACTTGTTTTCTCCAAGTCTTTGTGAGCAAAGGCACTATCTTATATTTTGTTCACCCTTATAGGTCCTTAACATACTTCTGGATATACAGTTTGCACAAATACTAAGTTGATTGCTTGAACTAACTTGTAACTTATAATTCTTACATATATTCATGGCAGTTACTTAAAACTACTTAGTGACAAGGAGTATAAATTTACAGATACATATTTGATTTAATATAGATGCAAATTTACTAAAAATTAAGTAGGAATAAATACTGTCAACTACATCATAAAGAAATGAGCTCTTTCCAACTAAATTATATGGGAAAGAAATGCTATCTGATAAGAATATTGAATATTCAATAGCTTGACAAAGCTAGAGTAATAGAGTGCAATCAAATGGGCTATAAAACTCCCAATTTTAAGAACATATAACATACACTAAATTATCTATAAACTACTCCTTAAACTTTATGTTTTAAATTATTTGCTGTTCTCCTTATAAAGATTTAAAGTCCCCTTAGATCACCAAACCCAAATCTGCTCCTTGTACCATTACCCACAAATTTACATAGATAGTGTACTCTTCAAAGTGTTATAGTCAAGTTTAATATGCAATGTTTTGTGACATTGGAATTTACTTTCAACTGAAACTGGCAATTATTGGTGCATGGTAGGGAAGGGGATGTATTAAAAAGTAAGCTCCAGAACTGATTGTAAATTTTTCTATTAATAGCAAAAGTTATATATATATATATATAAAATTTAAGAGTACATCACCAAGATGATGACATACTTTGTTCCTGACTTCACTTCTCACAAGAAGAACAGCTAGTATCTATTCAAGAAAAATTCACCACTGAGAGAATCTTAGAACACGGGAGTTGGGCTGCAGCACCTTCAGCTTCTCAAAGACCACAACAGACTTTTCTTGAGAGAAATAAAAGTGGAAACACAACATACCAGAGCTCATAGGATGCAGAAAAGCAGTCTTAAGTAGAAAGTTCATAGCAATAAATACCTACTCTGGGGAGCAAAAGAGATCCCAAATAAACAACCTAACTCTATGCCCTGAGGAACTAGAAAAAGAACAGTGAGTCTGAAGTTAGTGGAAGAAAGTGTATAATAGCAATTACAGCAGAAATAAATGAAATAGAGGACAAATAGTAGAAAAGATTAATTAAACTAAGAGTTGGTCCTTTGAAAAGATAAACAAAATTGACAAACCCTTAGCTAGATTAAGAAGAAAGGGAAAGGAAACAAATCAACAACATTATAAACTAAAAAGGAGACATTATGACTGATATGACAGATATTCAAAGGATCATAAGAGGCTACTATGAACAACTATATGCCAACAAACTGAACGATGGAAGAAATTGAAAAATTCTTAAAACCTACAGATTACCAAGACTGAATCAGGAAGAAATAGAAAATCTGTATAGACCTATTATTAGCAAAATAATTGAATCAGCAATCAAAAATTTCCCAGTCAGAAAAGCCCAGGATGGACTGGCTTCACTGGTGAATTGTGCCAAATATTCAAGGAAGAATGAACCCCAAAACTTCTCAAACTCTTTCAGAAAATCAAAGGAAGGGAACAGTCTCAGACTCATTATCCTGATACCACAACCAGAAAAGAACATTATCAGAAAAGAAAACTAAAGACCAATAACCCTGATGAATATAGATACCAAAAATAATATACTAGCAAACCAAATTCAGCAGCACACTGAAAAGATCATGAACCATGATCAAGTAGGGCGTATCCCTGAGATGAAAGGATGTCTCAACACAAACAAATCAATGAGCTTGATAGATAACTGTTAACATGAGCTTATAGATAAAAAGGGTCAATAAATAAAAATATATTCTAATGTTTCTAGATTCTTGATATGGCAACAAAACAGAAGAGTTAGTCTAGAGTAATAATTAAAGACTCAAATTCTAAGGCAAGTATTTAGTTCAAATCCCAATCGTTGTGTTAGTAACTACATATCCCTGAGTAATTTATCTTACCTCTCTTTGCCTCTGTTTTCATACCTATCAGATAATAATTATTACACTTTAATGAATTGAATTAAAATATACGAAAATATTATTCATAATTACAGCTGACCTATAGTAACTGTAATATAAACATTTACTCTAAGTTATTCAGATTTTAAAAGTTTTTCTTCAATTAAATGAAGCACAATTTGCTCAAAGATTTTTATTTCAGCTAGTTCAAAAAATTCCCTTTCATATATAAATTTCTTGGGAGGGCCAATTTATGATAACTTCCCAAACTAACAATAATTTAATAAATTGAAAAGATACTTGCATTGATACGCTTTGGTAATCTATATCCCTACTGAAGCAAAATATTACTTCAGAATTTTATTTTGTTTAAATGCTCATGGTGGCTATTGCATAATATAAAACCTGAAACATGAAAATAAAAGCATACAAACAAAATAACAATAATAGGGACTTAAATTGAAATGTCAACATTCTATCCCATTTTATAAACATGTAAGTTATAAGCATAACATTTCAATTTTCAATCAGTAGTACATCTCGTGCATAGAATTATAGAAAAGTTTTTTTGCTTTTATTAATCCTATTAACATAGAATGATAATCATACAACAATCCTGATGATATATTTTTTCAATATTTTATTAATTTATTTGACAGAGAGAGTGAAATCACAAGTAGGCAGAGAGGTAGGCAGAGAGAGAGGGAGAAGCAGGCTTCCCGCTGAGCAGAGAGCCCGATGCGGGGCTTGATCCCACGACCCTGAGATCATGACCCGAGCCGAAGGCAGAGGCTCAACCCACTGAGCCACCCAGGCGCCCCCCTGATGATATATTTTTTTAATTTTTTATTTATTTTTTATAAACATATAATGTATTTTTATCCCCAGGGGTACAGGTCTGTGAATCACCAGGTTTACACACTTCACAGCACTCACCATAGCGCATACCCTCCCCAATGTCCATAACCCCACCACCCTCTCTCGACCCCCCTCCCCCCAGCAACCCTCAGTTTGTTTTCTGAGATTAAGAGTCACTTATGGTTTGTCTCCTTCCCAATCCCATCTTGTTTCATTTATTCTTCTCCTAACCCCCCTAACCGCCCATGTTGCATCTCCACTTCCTCATACCCTGATGATCTTTTTAAGCTGATTTTAATTTGATAGAGACAAAATTGAAGATCATGCTAAATGCAGATTTCCAAATGTAAATATTTTGTTGATTTTATGGATGTACTACCCTCCTATTTTGATAATTCAGAACACAGGGAAGAATCAAGGTGTCCATGATAAAACTGGCAGCCAGCTTCACCCAATAGTTCACTTACTTCTCTGAAAATAACGGAATGGTGAAAAATTTCTCACCAATTTACTACATTTACTTTTTTTTTAAGATTTTATTTATTTATTTGAGAGAGAGAGAGGGGGTACAAGCAGGTGGCAGTGGCAGAGGGAGCGGGAGGAACAAACTCCCCACTGAGCAGGGAGCCCTACACGGGGCTGGATCCCAGGATCCCAAGACTTTGAGCTGAACCAAAGCCATACACTTAACTGCTTAAGCCACCCAGGTGTCCCTCACTACACTGATGTTTTAACCATCATCCATATAATAAACACACATATGCACACCCCTCACATTATAAGAGAATGTCAAATCAGGGAAGAAAAGATTTTCCTCAAGCACTTATGACAATAAAATTCTTTCAGCACTTTATCAAAAAGCTCAATAAATTTCTGTACTATAAGCAATGCCATACAAACTTCAGAACAGTCACAGTGAACAGATCATTCAATTGCTTATATTCTGAAAATAAATGGAGTTTAGTGAGGAGGGGTTCCAAAATATAAGGAGACACTTTATGAGAATTAAAATTTCTGTAAAAACATTTTTTTGGCACATACAGAAAAAAACAGCTTGATGCAATATAAGGTAAAATAAAGAACCATGCCTTATTCATATGTACATTAATTTATTCATTCACTTATTCACCACACTCTCCTCTCCACTCTCTCATGCTTTGGGGGGGGGTGTGTTTTGTTTTGTTTTTTTCCATTTTCTCATGTAAAACTCCAGAGTTAACAGAAGCAACTCCAGCCTCACCACTTAGTATGGTGGGAACTGACGCTACTCATTTATCAGGACTTCATGTTGTTGTAAGGATTAACTGAAGTAACGAACATAAAATAATTAGATTAGCACAGACTCTAGTGCACAGTAACTGTTGGATATATGCTTTCCTCTTTTATCACCATCCAATTCATTTTGCTGGCCAACAGATGATATGAATAAGGACCTTGATCTCAAGGAGATGAGAATATCATGGGGTAAAGTTAAGTTCATAAATAGTAGTAATATAATGCAAAAAGTGAAAAGAAGAGAATTGGAGAAATATATAATTTAACAACTTGGAGACAATAGAATGTTAACGGTATATACATTTGACTTCTACTCAGCATTTTTTTTTTCTCTAAGTTTTTAACCTCCTTCCTCACATGAACAGTTAAGCACAACCCAAACCTCTTCAGGTGTCTTGTAATTCTTTACATTGTTTTTAGTGAAAATATAGATAAGCTCATCCATTTCTAATCATTCAATTCTGTCAGAGTTGACAAATTTGAAAAATTCCAAGCATGGTTGGAAAGGCTATATATTGTATGTTAATTAATAGAAATAGGTAAGTTCAGTGTTAGATGACTTAAATTTTAGAACATTGGTAATATAAAACTAAAAGTTTTTAGTAATATGTTAATGACCAAAATACTAATTAGCAACAAAAATCTAGAGCATAAATTTCTTAGCTATTTCAAAGTTCTTCACAAATAGCTTTATAGATATAAGTAGGGAGCCTGTATTTCTCAATCCAGATATCGTAGATGCAAAACCTGGGTCCACTACTAACTAGCTCTCAGAACATTGGGCATGCCAATCACTCTTTGTTTCAATATTTACATCTATAAAATGGGCATAAAATTAATATCAGCCTCTTAAACTTATCAAGAGACAAACAAGACAATGTATGGAAAGTACTTTGAAATGTTTCTGGCACACCATTTTTGATCAAGAAATCTTAGTATTGTTGTTATCATTATTACCACTATTATTGATTAAATAGTTGTTTTTGCTACAGCCAGTAATTGGCCTATCCCCTACAAAATTTGGTACCACCACAAAGTTCTGGATTGTTAGAGATTTTTTTAGTGAGAAAGTAAGCTGGTTGTCAACATTTTCTTTCTTTCTTTCTTTCTTTCTTTCTTTTGGCAACTTAACTTTCCCCACTCACCTTCTTTTTTTGATTGAAAGCATCCAATTTCAAAAAAGTCTGATGCTTATGAATCTGTGTGCGTACCTCTTCTTGACTAGGGCATCTTCTCTATCTTGGGATCCTAACCAGCTATCCTACCCTTCTTTTTTTTTTTTTTAAGATTTTATTTATTTATTTGACAGACAGAGATCACAAGTAGGCAGAGAGGCAGGCACTGAGAGAGGCAGGCACAGAGAGAGGGGGAAGCAGGCTTCCTGCCAAGTAGAGAGCCCGATGTGGGACTCGATCCCAGGACCCTGAGATCATGGCCTGAGCCGAAGGCAGTGGCTTAACCCACTGAGCCCCCCAGGCGCCCCTATCCTACCCTTCTTAAAAAGACAACCAAGCAGACTCTTTTCACGCAGTCCATCCTAAATTAATACCAATTAACCATAAGACTTCTTTCCTGGTCCATGAAGATTCTATATTTGCTTACCCAGTCTTGCAACCCACATCTCACAGTTCATACCTACCTGTGGCTAAGTATCAAAATTTCTTCATGTGGGTAAAATTTATCCATATATACCTGTACACAAAGCTGTTTCTTTGTTTTTGCTTTTTTATCATGGACATAAAGATAATTTTATGATTACTGAATAAACCTAGGGAAATTTTTACCAACAGGAATAGGCTAACAAGTTTTGATGCCAGCACAGTACATGTATGTGCCCAAGTTGTGACCCTGGTAAGGGGCGTAATACACCTGGAAGTTTTCTTTGTCACAACATTCAAAGGAATGACCTCAATTTTACATGAGGTCATGCTCCCAACATTTTTAATTTTCTAGTTTCATTGGGAGATAAGAATCATGGTAATGTTATTCAGCATCTGAGTGTCATGGCCTGTCTCATTGGTAAACTGCCCTCATCATCTTTTCCATATTCATTACAGAAAAAAGGCAATAGGATGATGGGTAGAATTGAACATGACATTTATTCAAATCTTCTTGAGGCTGTAAAAAATAACCAGGTGGAGCAAACTCTGTTCTTCCTAATGGATTTTCTGCACTTGTGGTGGATCATTTTAATTAATGTACAAAGTTCCAGTTGAACTTATAAAAAATCTTTAAAACATTTGGCAGAATGATAATTTAGAGTAATCAAATTTCTAATCATAGAAGAAACACAGTGTTTTTATTATATACTGTTATACAATCTGTGCTATTACATCTAATGCAATGATACCGAGCACACTTCAGCAGCCTGGGTTTATCTGCTTCAATGCAAGATTTCACACATGACAGATTGCAAATTATTATTGTGCAGCTCTATCATATAATCAGCTACCATTATCCCATAGTAACCACAGAAAGCTGTATTTTAAATGGACTTCAGAAACCAAAACAAAGCAAAGCAAAAACCAGCACTGAAGGAGTTTTTTAAAGACATCACAGTATTTTTAATGTTTTATTGATTTTATTTTAGAAAACCTTGGCTTTACAGTGGTTTATATTCTAAATATTCATTTAATCTCAGCTACATAGAAAAATTAAAATTTATGGTTAAATATCTACTGGATGGGGGACTGGGTAAGAGTACCACCCCTATAAACTTCTAAGCTGTTCAGAACCAAGGGCTCATTTAACTCCAAATATGTTATTCTTGATGTTCCAGTAAGTTTTTATTTACATGGATTAACTTTCTTCTGTTGAAAATAAATGCACTCAACAAGTATACTCTGGGGAAATTGAGAATAGGTTTACTTTTTACATCAGCTCATTTTCAAACAGGTGTATAAAAGCACTGACATAGAAACATCAAAGCGATGTGTTGGTAACAAGTTCTTAGAAGTTTGTGAGGGAACTCACTGGAAAAGAGTTTGTTAAAGCTTCTTCCATCCTCTTTCTGTGATACCTACTGCCCCCTGCTGACTCATCGCAGAAATAGACCATTGCTTTCCTCTGGAAAAGTCCCACAAAACTTTTGAATAATTGGAAAGTCAAATGGGATAGATATATTCATCAAAACCTGATATTGTATATATCTTTCTCCTCCCATTACTATGTATGAAAAATATTTTTTCAATTTCTAAGTTGTGAAATGTTCCTATTCAACTTGTCTTTTGTGTGTTCCCATCTGATTTTCTAATATCCTCCCTTTGACCCAACAGACCAGCTTATGTTATAAATCCAAAGCTAATGAAAACATAATTAGAAGAGACCACTTGAAGTGTGAAGAGCTTAATGTTTTAGGGCAATTGAGCAAGATTTATTCAGTAAATCAGAAATATATTTTCACTGGAAGTAAATGTTTCATGGTGTTTAACTTCCGACAGCATCTTGGACACAATCTCTTATTGGACAAACTTTTTAAATATATGCAGTAGATTTATGTGCATGGCACATTTTCACATGACTAATGATAGAACCAAAATATTCATGTATTAATAATCATAAAATAACATACCTCATATTTTTAAAAATATTACATGAAATAATCTATTAGATAATTCCTTTTGAACATTTATACCATTTGCTAGTGATTTGAGCATATTGAGAAAAAAATAAACTTGCTTTTTATAATTTGAATGAGGATTAATGGAATTTTTTTTTCCTTAACACTATTTGATCTGTAAAATGGAGCTTATTTCAACTACACTGAAGAGTTGTTATAAAAAGAAACTATTATCCAAATTCAGGTCACAAGTCTATGTTATAGGAGATGAAGTGTTCTAACAAATTACTGCTGACACTTGCAATAGCTAGGGCCCAGGAGAAATCCACAAAATGATATTCTAGTAAGACTTCTGAGGAGTCAACCACCATTTAAGTTGAGAATATAGCTGCAGGAACTCTCTTCATCCTGAATTACCAAACACAAGAACCGTGTTTCACTAAGTGAAAATAATACTTGTTATGGACAATAATCTTTGAGATCCTCTATACTTAAAATGTTCCTACCTATTTCACTTAGAAAGTCTGTAAGTATATGTTATTAAAAACATTAAAGGAAACAAAATGTCAGTTTAAAAAGATAATTAATAAATAAAAATTAATAAATAAAAGTTAATAATTAATAATTATTAACTTGTAAGTAAAATAATTGTTTTCATTTATTTATATTTATCATTAGCTATTTTAAAGGAATACATATTTTATAAATTGCAAATTTTAATTAAGAAGTAATTAAATACTAATAAATAAACACTCCATATTATAGTACATAAAATCAAGTTTTTAAATGAGGTAATTGTTATTTAATTATATATACTCATAAAGAATTATAGGGATTATAAATAAATGTATAACAAAGAATTAGATTTTTATGTTTTTACGTTACAATTATATATAAGTACTAATGTATTTTTGTCTAAGCAAGACAGTTATATCAATAAGGGAAGATTACTGTCTACTAGAAGCAAATATTTGAGACCTACCAGAAAATATAACATCCTATGATTCAGTTTTTCTCATGAAATTAGGAGTTATAGCACTGAATATTCCATGCTCATCAGGCAAAAATTTTTGCCAAATTTGTTAATTATTCTTGGATTATAAAATTCTGATGAAAGAAAAATCTACAAACCTGTAGTATCTATCCTCAAGTTTTTCCTTAAATGTCACCAAGTTTGTTCTCCTCAACCAATGAGTAAAAAATTGTGTCATTTCTTCCTTCCCTACTTCCCAAACCCCCAACGCTGCCTCTCAAATTCCTCATCTCAGGGAGATCATATGATAATTGTTTTTCTCTAATTGACTTATTTTGCTCAGCATAATATCCTCTAGTTCCATCCATGTCGTTACAAATGTTTCAAGATGAGATCAGGAGGGAGACAAACCATAAGGACTCTTAATCTCAGGAAACAAACTGAGCGTTGCTGGGGAGTGGAGGGGTGTGGAGAAGGTGTTTGGGGTATGGACATTGGGGAGGGTATGTGATATGGCGAGTGCTATGAAGTATATAAACCTGACAATTCACAGACCTGTACCTCTGGGACAAATAATACATTATATGTTAATAAAAATAATAAAAAAAGATTGTGTGTGTATGTATATAAACTGAACACTTTTAGGATATTTAAAATAATTAGTTTGTGTATTTTCTTTCTAGATTCTTGGTATTATGAATTATTTTACTATTTCTTTGTATGCATGGAAATACATGTATGTTTACTCAACTGACTTCTTTTTCCCCTAAAGAAAGGATAGGTGATAAAACTATAACCTGAAAGGAGACACATAGCTTTCTTGAAATTAGTTTTAAACTTTTACTGATTTCTTGGAATATTAAAAAAAAAAAGTTTTGGGTACAATTGTAAATGGGATTGACTCCTTATTTTTATATGATTCTCAAAAAGGATGCTGAGAGTTCAGAAGTGGAGACAGAAGTGTCTTATTGAAACTTATACGGTAATTAGTTATTTTCATCACTGTAGTTAATGCTATTTACCTAGTAGAATATTTAAAGAAATAAATTTGGGGCACTTGGGTGGCTCAGTAGGTTAAGCCTCTGCCTTGGGCTCAGGTCATGATCTCAGGGTCTTGAGATTGAGCCCCACATCAAGCTCTCTGCTCAGCAGGGAGTCTTCCCTCTCTCTCTTTCTGCCTGCCTCTCTGCCTAGTTGTGATCTCTGTCATTTAAATAAATAAAATATTTTAAAAAATAAATAAATCCATTCTTAGCACTGACTTAGACAATCAGGAATACTGGATTCTAATATTGTCATGGTTTCTACCAAGTTGTATAACCTTGGTAATTCATTATACTCCATTATCTTTAATTTCCTTATCTGTAAATGATAGAAAACGCTAAATACATTTGGAAATCACTTTTAATTATATATTTTTACACATATATATGAATGTTATATACTATTATATATATACAAAAATCCAACCTCCATTCCCATAATTTAGGATAATCTGAGTAAACTCACTTACTTCTCAGAACAACCCTATGAGAATGGTAGTTACCACCATTTTACCAGTGAGAAAACTGAAGTTTGGAAAGGATAATAAGTTTATTGGAGTTCATATAGGTGGTAAATGGTGGAAATAGGTATCTACCTATAACAATGGAAAACAACACTGTCAGAGGAATGGTGGTTTTCTCAAAGATGCTTGTATGGTAAAGGACAATTTTCTAAGAATAAAAAATAATTACATAGATGAATCATTATTGTAATCATTTAAAGGCAGTGTAGTGGTTATTTTTTATGTAAACATATATAGGTGATAAGTAGATAGGATAGATCAACTTGCATCACTGTATGTACAAATAAAAATTTATTAAGCTAGAAAAGCTGTATAAAATCAGGAAAAAGGTCATAAACTTATACAATTAAATAACAACATATATATGTTAATTTCTACAATAATTTAACAAAATTTTAATAATAAATTAATTCAGTTCTTGGGTTTTTTGATGGATTGCATTGGTCAAATTGATCAAAATGGACCAGTGACTGAAACAGATTCATTGCAGTTCTCAGGGACTAAAGTCAGGAGAGAACATCTCTTCTGGATATATGGATTTTGCTGTCTCATCTCATAGAATTTCTCATTATTTAAATTATTTCTGTCATTTAATGGATTTTCGCTTAAGAGTAGAATCTCATTATACTAAATTGCAGCCAACCTGAAATTCTACCTTTTAAAATAGTCTTTTTTCATCATCCCTGACTAATCTTCTCTAAATTTCCACTTCATTTGCAATTCTCTTTTTGGTCACTGAGGATCTCCAAAATGAAGTCCAGTTCATTATATGCCTCATTATCAATATTACCATGGCTCTATTATTGTCGTTTACACCAATGACCTTTGATGTCTTCAATTCAGTCTTACTCATAAGAACCTTGGAAATGCTACAGCCAGATGATTTGGACCATTTTCAAAGCACAGACTGTTTTTATTCTGATAGACAATAAATCTCAGAGGTTTTTCTCAGGAAAAATAATTTTCCTTCCACCCTCATAGGTTCTTGGCTGAGACCCCTTCTGTAACAAAAGGAAGATTAATAGAAGGAAAAACAAATAGAATTTTAATAACAAGTATACTTCCTGATTTATTTCCTCTAGGAGAATTGAATAACTTTGAAATGGCCCAAGCTGTCCCCTTAAATACCATCTTCAGCAAAAGAAAAAAAAAAAAATAAGATACTGGGGGTGAGAAGTTATGGGAAGTTATCAGGCAAAACACAGTAAAGAAGGGTATGCTATTATGTGATTTAAGTCCATGTTTTCTTCATTGTTAAGTTTTTATGGAGATTTATTCATAGTTCTACAGAGATGGAGATACCATTACAAATGGAAGTTTCCCTTATAAATGTACATGTGTTTTACAAAAAGGTAATTTCCACTTGGTTTTCAAAGCTTCTTTTATGTCTATTGTCTTTTGTTTGCTTGTTTTTTTTATTGTTGTCGTATTTGTCTTTTGTTTTTTTATTGTTTTACAGATAACGAGTTAACAAAATCTTAATCTCCAAGAGACATATTTTGGGGTCACAAGTTCTGCTCCCCTTAAAGTGGTTCTCTAGGAAGAATAGTAGTGAATTTAGCTCCTTTTCCTCCCCCTTACTTCTTAGTACTAGAGATTTAAAATCTCCATTATTAGTGTTTTTGCTTGATTGGTGTTCTTGTTTATTAGTTTTTATTTTGTTTTTGCTTTTGTTTTGTGTAGAACTCAATGGAAATTAAATGTCCAGGCAGGGGTGCCTGGGTAGCTCAGTCACATAAGCATCTGACTTGATTTCAACTCAGGTCATTGTCCCAGTGGGGTTGTGAGACTGAGGTCCATGTCATGCTCCAAGCTCAGTCAGGAGTCTGCTTGAGATTCTCTCTCCTTTTTCCTCTACCCCTTGCCCTCCCACCTCTGCTCTCTCACTCTCTCTAAAATAAATATATAAATCTTTTAAAAAATAATAAAATATAATTTTAAAAATGTCCAGACAGGGTATTTACCTCAAAATTACTCATCTCTGTACTATTATCTGGGTTTTCATGCAGTTCATTCTTTTTCTTTAAGTGTTTTGTCTTTTTCGTTTTAATAATTTCACAATAGATAAGCAAAATAACTGAAGCCCCACCCCACATCACTTAAAAAAGTTAATTTGCATGGTCTCACTAGCACAAATTAAAATACTAACCTTGGATACAATTTTTCTTATTATTGCCCATGTCAACGTGTTGCTGATCTAATTATAAATACAGAAATTAAATTGATGTTATAAAGCTATATAATCGAGGTAGCAATATTGTGTTGATATCTCTTTTTAAAAAGATTGGAAATGTAAACCATCAGCATCATTGTTTGAATTACCTAGTTTTCATAGTTGTACTCTTCAGGAGTACAACTCTTCAGGAGAGCCTATATTCAAAATTCAACCTGAGGACATTGATTACTATTGAAATATCTTTGTAACAATTAAATAGTGATGAAAGAGCATTTTTCTTTTCTTTTTCCTTTTTCTTTTTTTTTCTTTTTCTTTTTTCTTTTTGCTTACTGGCACTTTTATACAAGTATAAGAAAGAAAGGAATGTCCTAAAATATTACATTTCCCCAAAAATTTGAATCCTAAAGACACTATTGAAATTTGTTCAAGATAACATAATGTTTTTAGTATTGTAATTCATGTTATTCAAGTCATGCATTATATACATGGACCAGCAGGGCCTTAACATTCCCTCCAAGTTCACTATATTTTATATCTATTTCTTACTGACTGTAAACTCCTGCACTCCTTTTTCTCAGAGCATTTACTTTAGAAAATTTTCAATTGTAAATTCTTTCTCTGTTTCTTTGAGATACAAATATTTTACAATGCAGAGATATAGTGTCCTACTCTAAGAGCTGTCCCTTTGAACTGTAACCATGAGGAAGGTAAGGCTTCTGTGGCCCAGTCTCTGTGAGAGAGTGGAAGCCTCATTTTGATAAGCATCAATTAGCAAACACTGATAGCCTAATCACACAGACCAACCCTCCCACAGGGTCTTCAGTATTTTTCCATTAGTCAGCTTTAGAGTTTGAAAATCCTTCTGCCTTTTGTTTCAGTGGAGTTGAGTTCAACTTCTCACCCCTATAATCTTGACCTCTGTTGCAATAGTCTTGAGTAGATACTTCCTTGCCAATTTTAACAAGTCTATTGAGCAATTACCTTTCGATAGTTCAATGATCAATTGATTAATGTGAAAGTTTTACTCCATGATTATGTTATATTAAGAATATACAGCATATTTTAAAATACGTATTCCAATTTATTCATATTCTTCATCTCGAAAAGTAACATTTTGATTTAAAATCTCTAGAGCCAAAGCTCAAGCAAATCTGATTAAATCAGAGCCCCAAGATGTATACATACAGCTCTTTTCACAGTTTTCTTCTGTTGTCTCATGTATTTGGTAAACCACATATGATTTTACCAGGAAAATATTTCCTGTATTAAAATCATATACACACTGCACTCTGTACTCCTACAGTCTCCCTTAAAAAAAAAAAAAAAGTTTCTGTTTATTTCAGATTTGCTGTTATAACAGAACACGTTTCTGATGAGTTTTGCACTTTACATTTTGACTTCACAACAGGGAACAGCTTATTAGTGGGTGGTAGAACTGGGATCCAGACGTGACTGAACCAATATGTATATACCCGTTTACTTTAGCTGTTTTTCATATGGGGATATATTGGATGAAATAACTTGAAAGTCACAGATAACATGAGGTAAAGAAGGAAACATTTGAGAAGAAAAAGTAGTATGTGCTGTTAGCTTACCTGAACTCTATTTTCTTTTCCCTTTTTTTTAAAGATATTTATTTATTTCTCTATCTATCTATCTATCTATCTATCTATTTTATGAAAGAGAGTGTGCAAGCAGGGGGAGGGGATAAAGGGAGAAGGAGAGAGAGAATCTCAAGATGACTCCATGCTGAGCTTGGAGCCTGACACATGGGGCTCAATCTCATCACCCTGAGATCATAACCTGAGCCAAAATCAAGGCAGTCACTTTGCTGACTGAGCCACCAAGGCACCCTCCTATTTTCATTTCTTTTTTTTTTTTTTAAGATTTTTATTTATTTATGTGACAGACAGAGATCACAAGTAGGGAGAGGCAGAGAGAGAGGAGGCAGAGAGGGAGGCAGAGAGAGAGGAGGAAGCAGGCTCCCCGCAGAGCATAGAGCCTGATGTGGGGCTCGATCTCAGCACCTGGGATCATGACCTGAGCCGAAGGCAGAAGCTTTAACCCACTGAGCCACCCAGGTGACTCTCCTATTTTCATTTCTGCCATTGACTTGTTGGTAGATAACTTGTTTCTGTTTCTCTTTTCAGTCTTTCTTTCTGAGAACTATGAATAATATTGTCTCCATCTACTACTGCAATAGTGTTATTTCCAAACAATATTTTAGAATCAACTATGCAGACAAATAAAACCACATTAAGCAACATTTGTAACATGAGTTAAATTGACACAACAAATCATCAAACTGATAGATATAGATGTAAAAATAAAGATGTTTTGTTGAAATAAAGCAACTGCCCAATATTTCAAAAATTTTTTTAACATTTTACTAAAATATCAGCAGGCCATGCTCTGAATTATTAATTATACAAAAAAATATTGAAAAATGCAAGTCATCATGTTACCATACTAGATACAAAAAAAAAAAAAAAATCAATTCTACATGTTGTAAAGATGCTTGTAGAATACAGGGGAAACAAAAAAATACTTTAAAAAGTAGATGGAGGTGCAGAATAAGAAAACATTTAGAAGAACCAACTAATCCATGATGACAGAAGGAAGTAAGGGGCAAGGATGATTTCTTGACAGTGGTAAATCATTAAAAGATGACAAAAAGTAAATTCAGTAAAAATATCTTTAAAATGAAATAATCAAGCCAGGATTGATGGTGTTATTTCAGATGTTTCCAGATTCAGAAATAATTTTGATCTAAAATTTGAGTCAAGAATTCTTTTGAAATATAATAGATTTCAAGTCCAAAGATACTGGTTTTTAAATCCTAGTTTTATCATTTAACTGTGTAATTTTTTAAATTTTTTTGATGTTGTTCATTACCAAATCTTCACTATTAAACTGGAGATAAGCTCTATCTCATGAAATTTTAAAGATAAAAATAGATAAAGTTGGCAAAATATGTAGCTTTGTCATTTCTTATACATTGAAGTATTCAATAACAATTAGCTCTCTTATCTATGCTTAGTAAAACAATTTCCATAATCTGAAAACATATAACAAACATAACATTGTAGTATTGATCATGGTCTAGTTTCCTAGTGCCACTTTAACAAATTGCCACAGACTTAGTGGTTCAGGACAATACAGATTCATATCTTACAGTTCTGGAGGCCCAGAATCCTAAAACCAAGGTATTGGCAGGGCTGCATTGTTCCCGGGAGCTTTGGGAAGAATCTGTTCCTTTGCTTCTTCCAGCTTCTGGAGGCCATTTGCATCTACAGATGTCTCTCGGGCCTCTTCTGCTTTCGTATCTCTAACGGACTGTTAGACTATATTCCTCTTTCCGTTGTGATGACCCTGTTAGGCTATTGGGCCACCTTGATAACACAGGGTATTCTCCTCATCCCAAGATCATTAATCACATCAACAAAGTCTGTTTTTTCATCTGAGGGAACATACTCACACTTAGCAGATAGACAACAGGCCAAACCAAAAAAGAAAAAAAAAAAAAAAGAACTTTCGAAAAATGTATATTAAAATACCTTACTTAAATAAAATAAATGAAATGAAATTCCCTTTTTTTTTAAGAATGTCCCTTCAGTTTGACTACTTAGAGACCCAGGAGTACAATTACATTTGTAAATTTTATACTGAGAGATTAATAATAGATTTTTGTAATTAATAAAAACAAATAAACAAGAAGATTAAACACAAACTATAACATAAACCTTTTTCAGATAGCTAAAATATTAAAAAAAAAACTGAAAGAAGGGAAGGCAAATTTGTCTCTAAAGGAGTTTCGATGGAAAAAATAGGCAAATACTTGTGAATATTTTTCTGATTAACACAATGAAAGCCAATTTAAGTGTTATAAAATTGACTTGATACAAAAATCTCAAAACATTCTGGATTCAAGTTTCTTGAGGAATTTGCTCTTCCTAAGACATCTCAACAAAGAGAAAAAGTGTGTGGTAAGAAGACTACAGCAGGATGTTTCTTGCACCCGTTGTATGGTCAGAAATACTGTGTGGAAAGAATAGATCTGGAGAAGGAAAAACATATTTGAGTATAATCTGAGCTTTGTGTATGATGAGTTCATGTTTAAGCAGGTGCTCTTGGCTGTTGTTTCCAAATACCCTCCTCAGCTGAGGTCTAAGAATAAGATCACACAAAGAAGGCTACAAATAAGTGCAGCTATCTTTATTTCTCTCAATGCTTGAATTGAAACACTCTCATTTGCCAGCTTTTACTTTTTCTAACCTCAACACCCAATATTCTATTTAAAATTATTCCTACTGGGCTGACTGTATGTATACTGAAACCTCAGTTCATCTGGTAGCCAAACGTTATGCAGACATAAATTTATGTAGAATCCAACATAGCAGAAGAGGACCATGTAACCAAGGAAGCTTGATGGTTAATAAAAAATATCGCATAAAAGAAAGAAAGATTACTTACCCTGCTTAATAAAGAAGTTAAAGAGAGCTTTACTGAGAATGTTTGCACAGCTTTGAGGAATGCAGAGAAAGGATGAGGACATTTCAGGAAAGAACAGGAAGTTCGGTGTTATGGGGATGAGGGACAAGAAGCAATTTGATAAGTCTAGCATAGAGAGTCAAGAGAACAATGAATGGGAAATGTTTATCAAGGCAAACAAGGGAAAGTATCAGAGGAACATGTCTGAAATTCTGGGGAGCTTTGAGCTTTGTCTTTGGAGGACAGAAATAATAATGGCAGAAGCAGTCTGGAGGATCAGTTAGAAGAAGGGATTTGCAGGCTTGGAGTGAAGATAATCACGTGAGCAAATCTTGACATTACAGTGGGAATATGGAATAAAAAATAACTTAAGAAGCTAATGTTTTAAAAAAAAGAAGGTAATGTTTTTAAGATATAATCATAAATTTAATTTGATTTGTAAGGTTGGGTAACAGAAAGAATGACATTTAGGATAATGGCCAGATTCCTATCTTTGGTGACT
Organism: Meles meles; assembly: GCF_922984935.1. NCBI lineage: Eukaryota > Metazoa > Chordata > Mammalia > Carnivora > Mustelidae > Meles > Meles meles. The sequence continues at coordinate 54,244,261 of NC_060077.1, forward strand.
GGTGATTATACTTACTGTATAAGCAAATACTGAAGGAAATACAGATTTGGGTAGAGTGGGCTAGTGTTACACCGTATTTGAGGTATATAAAAAATGAGATACTCCGAGAACTTCCAACTGCAAATGCTGAATCCCCCAGGTATAAGTCTAAACTGGTTATAATCAGGATTTATCAATGTATGTTAAAATAATGAATGTGCATAACATGGTCTAGGAAAAAAGTGTGCAAGGAGGTTAAGAATAGAGTTTCAAAGACATCGCTATGAAAAATAAATCATTGGCACAATGTAATTATAGTTGCAGCAAAACTATATTCCAAGAGAGACTGGTTTCTATTGTTTCCTTTTTGTAATCTGTTTTAGAAATCCATTGTGTAATTTAATAACCAACCATCTAGAACTAAGCAAGCCAAAATTGTAAAGCACTTTGAAATCTCTGTAAGTGCAAATGTGAACATATGCAGTTATACAAATATTGAATACAACCATAAAACACACCTACCAAAAAGTATACAACATTTCTACACTTTTCAATAACATCCCTGCTTGGCAGAATTCAACACTAACCCTACTTTCTTTGCAAAGAAGCATTATCTGTGTTCACAATAAGTATCTAATTTTTTTCACAAAATAAAAAAACCCGAAGTGGAAATTCTTCCCTTAGTAATTTCTTCCTTTACAGTTGATGTTTGTAGATCACCTTAAATGCTGTCAATGGGTGAGAATTAGGAACATTTTGCTCTTTTCTTCTTGATTATATTTTCCAGGAATTTATTTTTGTCCAATTTTGGCTTAAGAAATGAAACCTTAGATGTGGCAATGCTTTTTCTATTCTTATTAATTTATAACAGTTTTTACTATTGTCTTCTTTTTTAACTAGAACATGTTTACAGTTCTCTTTCTAAGTCGTGTCTTGAAATAATCTAGTTTACTGACTGGCACTAGTAATGATAAGTTTAGAGATGAGTTAGCCACTGCCCTTGTTTGCTTGTTTGTTTGTTTTAGATCTATTCATTTGTTTGAGACAGACAGAGAGAAAGAGAGAGAGAGACCAAGCAGTCATGAGTTCAGGGAGGGGCAGAGGAACAGATTCCTTAAGAAGACTCCCTGTTGGGGCGCCTGGGTGGCTCAGTGGTTTAGGCCTCTGCCTTCGGCTCAGGTCATGATCTCAGGGTCCTGGGATCGAGCCCCGCATCGGGCTCTCTGCTCAGTGAGAAGCCTGTTTCTCCCTCTCTCTCTGCCTGCCTCTCTGCCTACTTGTGACCTCTCTCTCTGTCAACTAAATAAATAAAATATTAAAAAAAAAAAAAAAAAAAAAAAAAAAAAAAAAAAAAAAAGAAGACTCCCTGTTGAGTGTGGAGCCTGATGCCAACTCCATCTCACAACCCATGAGATCATGTCCTGAGCCAAACCAAGAGTCAGAACCTCAACCCGACAAGCAACCTAGGCACGCCTGCCTGCCTATAAATTTTAATCTACATTATTCAGGTTTTTCCTCAAGATATAATTATTTGTAGTTTCACTATAATAGTAAGAAATGTTCTATTTTTATTAATGCAAATAATCTGTTTGCTGAATAGAAAGTTCATTTTGAAAAATGCTATTACTTTTTGACTTTCCTAGTTTCTAATTTTTTTTTTAATTCTTTGAGAGTATCATTCTGGTTAAATATTTTAAAGAAATATTATGTAAGTAGCCCATTGAACATATAAAGGGAGATGTAAAATGTGAGTAAAGGTTAAGGATTTCCGTATCAGTTAGTTTCATTATGTTGATTAGATTGACTAGATCCTCTGTGTTTTACTGGGGCTCCTGGGTGGCTCAGTGGTTAAGCCTCTGCCTTCGGCTCAGGTCATGATCCCACACTGCTTCTCCCTCTCCAGCTCCCCTTTGCATGTGTTCCCTCTCTTGCTATCTCTCTGTTATACATAAATAAATAAAATCTTTTAAAAATTTTTGTATATTCTTATATAGAGTAAAATAATGATAATGTGTTAAAATGTGCCAGTAAAATTGGAAATCTGTTGGTTCATCTTTAAATGGCTAGCAGTTGTTTTTAATTTCATGTCTATTCTTTGGTGCATAAAAGAACAAATTTGTTTTGTATTCATCACCGATTGTGCTTCTCTTCTTCTATTATTTCTGCCTAATAGTAATATTGTCATTTTTTTCTTTAATTGGGTACAGATTTCTATAATATAACACTTCGGCTTTACGTTCTTCAACATCACTTTGTTTTAGTCTAATTCTTTAGAAGCAGATAATTTCCCAATTTGGTATTTTGGTATAATCTCAAATGTTTGCTTCCTATAAACAGAATTTAAACCATAACATTTTGTCATATCTAATGTTTTAAAGTTTTTTGCTGGAAAAATAATTCTGAAATAATTTGGAATGTGTTTAATTTGAACAAACTTTAGCTAAAAATTTGTTTTCCAAGTTATTTTTTAGAAATACATTTATCAAATTATAAATCCCAAAATAATAACTTTTGACTTTTCAAAAGTTATTTATTTGCTTAATTTGCTTTCTTTTATAGTTAGCTCTTTAATTTTAAAAAAAATAGCTTATTTTGCTTTCATTTTCTCATTTAAAAGAATAATTAATCCTCTCTTAAAGTTCCTGTGTCTTTCTTTCTCCTCTAATTAGATAGCATTATTTAGTCCTAAAATTAAGGTAAGTATATTTATTTTCCAGTTTCTACCTTATTCACTTGGCTTCATTATTCATGGCCATTTTTAGCATGGATTTACCAATTTTAATATTTCCATATTAATTTCTCACAGATTTAGATGCCTTCTTTAATGAGTTTTTTAAATGGGTGGATAACATATTTTCCCCAAATCTGAAAGTTTGAGACTGACTTTTGATTGCCTAAAACAATGATGTATACCCAGCTCTGACATTCTTGAATGGCAACCTTGATGCTCCTCTAGGATCTTTTACTTTTATTTTCTGCTTTTTGTATTTGTTTTTGCTGTTGTTTTGATGATTGTTTCCATATTTTCTTCATATTTTTCTTTGCCAGGTTTAATTTTTTAATCTAGACATTGGTTATTCATATTTCTAAGATATGATTTGAAGGTAAAGGTATTTGTCCAGTTTAGGGCCGTTTCTCTTATAGATTTGATGTTTGCTCCTGCCATTTTTTTTCTAGTTTCAGTAATACATCTTTTATGTATTGGATCTTTCTAATTTTTCTTCTACACATTTTTTGATCTTCTCATAATAGTCCACAATGTATACAATTTTGCTATATTCTCAAATTTGTCTTCTTTATCACCAAGTTTATGTTCTGTAATGTCAATCCTGTCCCACTGAAATTTATTTAAAATTTTTTTCTTAAAGATTTTATTCATTTGAGAAAGAGAGAGCATGGGGGGAAAGAGAGGAGTAGAGGGAGGAGCAGACACCCTGTTGTGCAAGGAGCCTGATGCGAGGGTGTGGGGGAAGATACCTGATCCCAAGACCCTGAAATCATGACCTGAGCAGAAGACAGACGTTTAATCAACTGAGCTACCCAGACTCCCCTTGAAAATATTTTTAAGGGCGCCCGGGTGGCTCAGTGGGTTAAGCCGCTGCCTTCGGCTCAGGTCATGATCTCAGGGTCCTGGGATCGAGTCCCACATCAGGCTCTCTGCTCAGCAGGGAGACTGCTTCCCCCTCTCTCTCTCTCTCTGCCTGCCTCTCTGCCAACTTGTGATCTCTCTCTGCCAAATAAATAAATAAAATCTTTAAAAAAAAACCTTTAAAAAAATTTTTAAAATATAACATATAGGAAGAAAAATAAAATTACCAAATACATAATTATATTATATTATATTTATAATATATACCTCTTGACGGACATTGTTAGTGGTTCATGTTATATCATGAGAAGTATGGTTTTCTGAGTAGGTGGCCAAAAAATAAGTTGATAGACTCTGCCACATACTCTCAGAGCACCCTGTATTTTCATAATTTATAACACTTTCCACACTTATATTCATATTTTCAGTGTACCGCTCAACCAGACATTAAGTTTCATGTGGTAACTAGGAGGACTTTATTTTTATTGCTGTATTCCTGGTGTCTTTCAGAGTGCCTTGAACAAAGGAGGCACTCGATGAATATCTGGTGAATGCAAAGATGATTGAATAGTGGAGGAAAAAAGAATGAATGAAAAAGTTAAAGAGACAGAATTTTCCGGCTGAAAGTAGGTATTAATTTTCTGTTTTTCTGGAATTTCTGGATTGTTTCAGAACTACCAGTGTCAAGGCACCGTAGAGTGTGAGTAAACTCACAACTCACCTTCTTTCTTGCCAAACATGCTGATTCATTTCAAAATATACAGCAAGTTGTATTTCTAGTCAAGCTTCATTGTTATGGCAGGAAGCAAAGAAATTTGCCAAACCTTTGCATATATTTAATCATTATCATTATGGTCTATTGCTTTTGTTTATTTTACCCAAGAGTCTTCATAGGTTTTTGGAAAGGAAATGGGAAGAAAACTTTAGGAATTTATAGCCTGCAACCATATTAACAAAGAAAACAACTTGTGTCTCCAAAAGAATAGATTTTTTTGCAAGTTGTTTTGTTTGCACAAAGTAGCTATTTAATGAGAAGACTTTCCTTCCAATTCCTTAGAAAAAGTTTCTTTTTTCTCGACTATGATTTTTTTCATGAGCCCTTAAACCATGAAAAATATATTTCAGTCAAGTGTAGAACACTAAAAAAGATGAATTTTCTCATTTTTCCAATGATGTCTGAAGTTAAAAGACACAAAGAGATATGCGCAAAACACCTAGCTCAGTTTTCCAGATGCTGCCATCAATCAACAATTCAAAATGCTCTGACAGTTTAAGGTCCATAGTTGGAACTGTTTAGATAAATTTCCCTCTAGCCTGATTAGAGAAACCTTTCTTGGACCAACCTGCACCATGCTGACATACAAAATAACTTCCTATTTAGTCTTTATTTTTTTTTAAACTTCATGTTTATATGCACAAATTTTAACTTAAATTTCCACAACTGAACATAGCTATAATTTTTGCTTTTAGATGATAACTAAACCAAATAGGTATAAATTAGATATATTTTTCTTTAACAACATGACTTTACTTACTATGCTGCTGAATAATGTAAAAACATCAAAATCTATCTAAAATTATGTGTAAATATTATGAATGATTTTATTTCAAGTGATTTAAAATCCTTGAGTTTTCTAATATACATACCATTTTGCACCCCCAGATTTGTGCTTTTAAGGAGTGGATTGTCACAATTGCACTATGGTGTCCTCACTCAGAATTCAAAAGTCTATAAAATCACTCTCTCCCCAAATCCACTATTTCTAAAATTAACACATTCATACGTATTTTGTTTTATATTATATTTTAAAGGAGATAGTATCATATTTACTGTTGTATTGTGACTGTTTTTATTCCAGGATCATGAATATTGTTGCAAATCCCCTCTTTTATTTGTGTAATTAGCTTAGTCTTATACTTCAGAAAAGAGCCATTATAATGTGGTATAGATTTTTATTCTTCAACAAAATTTAAATCACTAGTTATCCTCTAATACTATAATTGCCAATGATAATGTCTTCTATGTAAACCTGGCAATTTTCATTTAATTGCTTCCGTGTTTATAAAAGACATAACAGATGATTAATGCCTAGCCTACTGTGGACCAGGCTTTGGAAATTACTTAAATAACTTTCAGTTACTACCTTAGGCAATAATCACTAATGGCTCATATAACTTGCAAATGATTCAAATCATTTTTTCTACAAATATTTAGCAAAATAGTAACAAAAATGTGCCTCAGCTCAAAACTGTCATTTATTTATTGAGGGCACTGCATAACATAAGCTAATTATAAGCATTAGTTTTGCATAAATGCATTACTAAGTTCCCTTTGACTCTTAAAATAAATGTTCATCAAATCAACTCACCATAGAAAACTTTAAATGATCCTATTTAAAAACATAACAATAAAAAATATGCTTTATCATTCTCAAATATCATTTCTATTTTCTCATTGATTTCCTTTATTTATAGTGGCAAACGGAATGGCATGATGTAACACAGGCACCAATAGTCAATACTATAAAATTTAACTCAGAAGCTGTGACTAATTTTAGAGTCACCTGTTAGGAAGATACTGTAACATTGAACACTTAAAACTTGAAGGAATAATTCCAGTTAAGCCAGTGACTTCGCCATAAATCAGAAACATGATTAATGCTCAACATTTTACCTTGATAGGTTACATATAGATGCTCAGCTATTAGGGGGCTGATAGCTAAACTGTAATTTATTTATTAACATATAAGGTATTATTTGTTTCAGGGGTACTAGTCTGTGAATCATCAGTCTTACACAATTCACAGCATTCACCATAGCACAACCCTCCCAAATGTCCATCACCCAGCCACCCCATCCCTCACATCCTCCCTCCCCTCCAGCAACCCTCAGTTTGTTTCCTGAGATTAAGAGTTTCTCATGGCTTGGCTTCCTCTCTGGTTTCATCTTGTTTTATTTTCCCCTCCATTCCCCAATGAACCTCTGTTTCAAACTCAAACTCCTCATATCAGTGAGATCATATGATAATTGTCTTTCTCTGAACTGCAGTTTTAAAGAAAAGGAAAGCAGAGAGACTGAGAATTACAAAAGTGGTATAAGTGACAGTGTCATGGGCAGATCACATTTGCTTTTCTTGAGTTTTCTCTGCAGGCAAAGACATCTTCTGTGTATTGCCAGAAAAAGATATGTCACCAGTATCAAATGCACGAAACTGTCTTTAAAAGAGAGGATGTGTGATTTTTGTTGACCTGACAATACACTTTTTTTTTAAATTAAACTACCCCCCCCAAATTAAACTACCAAAGCTAACCTCCTTAGCTTATTCCTACTAGAGAAAAGGTAATATAATAAACTTATAAACTAATTTTTATTATATTTAAAGTTTTTAAATGATGAATTTAGGAAATCACTACCACCTTCCACCACCAGGTCCAAGGTAGGTATCTTCTTTGGTACTTCCATGTTAATAGTCTTTATCATGCTTGTTAAAATGCTCTGAATGCACTATCATGTCCTACTTGTGTGTATGTATCTGATATTAGTTACTGAACTTTCAGAGACATATCCTTTATCAATCATGTAAGTTTAGCACCCAAAATATTTATTGCTGCAAAATAATTGTTTTAATATACTCTTTTATTTTATCACAAAGTAGTAGGTATGACATAAAACTTTACATTGCTCTTTAAATTAATGAATTATAAGAAATCATTAAATTAAACATAAAATATATGATTATGATATAATCTAGAGAACTAAAGACTTTAATTTTGTATCATAAAACCGGTTAAAATATCAGATAGCTCTGGAATAATCCATTAAAGAATAGGAAAACTATACATCTGAGAAACATTTTCTAAACAATGAGATGTAACAAAATTATGTTCCTTGTTAATATCACTATGAAATAATTAACCTTGGGGATTGCCTTATATTGCATTTTTCTCAGTTGTATATTGAAATTTTTATTTAATGGTAGGACTCATTACTGATTTGAATGTATGACCCCCATAAAAACAAGTGATAATTTTTGGCTCCTGTTCTATCTAGAAACAACTATATTGGCTAATTATTCCTCAGAAAATAACAATGTTACATTAATTATATTTAAAAATGGAAATAACTAAATGTCATAGCTATTTCTCCAAAATTTAAAATAACAATTTAGAATAAGTCTGCCAGATAACTTTATTTAAAAACTGAGGTGTGCATCATGTGGTTACCATCTTGGAAGACCTTAAGTATTTAAAATTTTGCATTTTTCAATAGATTATTTGAGAGACCTGAGATCTTAGTGAAACAATTTAGTGTGTATGTCAACAATTGATCAATCTAAATCAGTAAGCCACATATAGAATTAGAAAAAGCAGTGTACCTGGACCACAAGAACTAGGTTCTCTGCAGAAATGTCTTTATTAATTGAAAATTTAATGCTATGTATAATTTTATGTAGAAAAACAGTAAGTTTGAATTTTTGCTTCTTCATAGGCATTGGGACTTTGGAAATTTCACTTATTTTTTTTTTAACTTTTTGTTTCTGTAAAATGGAGATGTTAATAATTAAATAGCTTTTATGGTTGCTAAATAGAACTCACCTAATATGTGATAGTCATTAATATAATCTTAATTTTAATTATCAGTCCTAATTAATGTCTACAACAGCACTACGTTCATTTTGCCACACCCCGATGAAGAATAGGTGAAGTCCAAAACAATCACCCTCATTACTGAGAAAGATTTGGTTGGACAGCACAGCTAAAGTGTACAGGAACGATGTGTTCCCTAATAACGAACCACACATTTTTGCCATAATTAGTCATCTACAGTATGGGAATGTGACAGTCCTGCTGTACTCACGTACTGCATGCTGAGCTGATTGGGAGTGAGGGGGAGCATTTTCTTCCAAAGATCTTTGCTCTCAAGTAAAAAAAGAGAAAAGAACAAGGTGCATCTGTTTCTTTTTCTGGTTATTAAAGATATTATTCTACCTCCAAAAGAACAAAATGAGTACAGGGGTAGAGAGAAGACAAGAGTGGTACTTATGGGGCTTCTATCGTATGGAAGTACATGTCAGGGTTGAAGGAGAAGCACTTAAGTGAAGATATAATCTATTAAGTTATCCTGTAAATTTTATATTAATAAACCCTTCTAATACATTTATTTTTTTATTTCTGGGCTACATATACATATATATGTATATGCATACACATATGTGTGTATAAGTATATAAAGAAATAAGAAGAATGTATCAAAGAATAACAAAGATGTACATCCAAGATTATTGTGAATGTTTCTAAGTTTGTTGTAGCCAAAGGATAACTCAGAGTTAAATTCATGTTTCTAGTGGTAATATATGTAACTCAGATGATCTTTTTTTTAAAATTAATTTATTTGAGAAAGAGAGCACATGTGCACAAGTGGGAGGGGCAGAGGGAGAAAGAAACTCTAGCAGGCTCCATGTTGAGTGTGAAGCCTGACATGGGGTTCAGTCTCACCACCCTGAGATCACAAGCTGAGCTGGAACCAAGAGTTAGACACTTAATTGACTGAGCCACCCAGCTGCTCCTGTAACTCGAATGATCTTAAAAACTATTATATTTGCTTCGAAAATGGGGTACTGCTTTTGTATTTATTTAGTAAGCTTTAAACTATACTCAAAGCACTACACACACACACACACACACACACACACACATTCACACATGAGAAAGGATTCCCAAATTCAGTACTGAAATTTTCATATCTCATTCCCATGCCTCAGCCTGGCTTTCCCAGAACACAGATACTGAGGTAAAGCTATGTATCATTTTAATAAAGAGTAAGATCCAAGGGGAGAGAGGGAGAAGAAAGGAGAAAGGAAGAGTTAGAAAGTTGATACTGTTGAAACTGCTGCTAAATGGTGGTGATGATTTGGTCATGAGGGACTCTGCTAGGAAAATAAGAAACTATGTTTTAAGACAATCCACATAGTGATTAAAAAAAAAAAAAAAAAGACTTATTCACTGGCTCCTTTTTCCCGAGGCAAAGTTACTCCCATGGCATGTTAAACCCCTTGTTCTTATGGGTGCTGCATACATGGGTACCAAAGTGCATCGTGTAGTGCCCAAAGCTTCATTATCCACAGGAGGGGCCCCGAGTGAGAGGCAAGAGCACATGGGCCACACATGAGATGAAGCGCAGTAAGGCCGCCCCTGCACGAAGTTATGATGGCTGGACCCAAATGGTCAGTGGTGGGGCCAGAGATTACCTAAACCAGCACATGAGCGGTGTCTCCTACAATCCAGACCAAAGTTGCTGTTTAACCATTTAGTAATTCTTTCAAATATTGCATTGGACCCCACTAACTGAAAGGTGTACCTTAGTTTTATATATCTTCATAGAGCATAAATTAATAAATAATTCATCTATCAACTGAAAAATATGCATGAAAAGGTCCTGTGTACCTTAGGTTCCAAAGTAAACAGGAATCATTCCCTTTAACAACCAGAACATAATTGGAAAGATAATGCATACTGTGTTCTAAACTAATATATATTTTTTAAGGTTTGGTAGTGCTACTTTTTCATAGTAGGAGCTTCAAAATTTTATTTTTTTCTTTAGTTACTGTAAAGACAGTGAAGTAGTTCTTCACTCCTTGTGTCTAGTTCTTAAATGTTGACTGACTTTTTCTTTCCTAACTCCAGAGCAGAATGATATTGTCCCCTCCTGATTCAAAAAGTCTGTGAAGTGTGTGGACCTGGCGATTCACAGACCTGTACCCCTGGGGATAAAAATACATTATATGTTTATTTAAAAAAAAAAAATTTGGAAGGGGAGGCGAACCATAAGAGACTATGGACTCTGAAAAACAACCTGAGGGTTTTGAAGGGTCAGGGGTGGGAGGTTGGGGGAACAGGTGGTGGGTAATGGGGAGGGCACGTTTTGCATGGAGCACTGGGTGTTGTGCAAAAAGAATGAATACTGTTACGCTGAAAAAAAATAAATAAAATGGAAAAAAAAAAAGTCAGACCTAACATCTCAAACAATTAAACTACAGTTAAACAAGTAATCAAGTCAAAGATCCCACCAAGCCAGGTATACAGAGTAGACCAAATCGCATTATGTTCCACTGAAACAGATCTTCAGAGCTCCTTTCACAACACACCCAGTACAGCCATTAGCATATTCTTACTTCGGCTCCAGTTTGGCTAGTTCTCAATTCTCCCTGATTTTCACAACACTTCCTGAATTGAGTGAGAATGTTTTCAGTAGATATATTGTTTCAAGTCTTCCCTAGAGATTCTCTTCACAGTTTCACAATCTGCTTTGGAAAGCAAGTCCCTAGGAACAGAAACATTTTAACTTCTTCACAGCAAGTGTCAACAGCTTCACAAAACTGATGCCACTGCTTGATAGAAGAGTCTTTGCTTAAATTGATGGTGACCTCATGTAGTAAATATGGGAGAAGGAGCCATAAATATGGACAGCTGCATTGACAATGTTTCCATTTGTCACGTGATATTGGCCAGCCGTACTTCCAAACTGTTGCTACTCTTTTCTTTTGTTTCTTTTTCTAGGGAACAAATGATTTCTTCTCTCTCACACACCTCTTCCCCTCACTTCTCAGCCTTTGTAAACTTTCCTTCAAGATTAGAAAACTGTAAACACCTTCCAGTGGAAGAAGCAGGACAAAGAAATGGAAGGGGTGAGGGAGAAGAGGGAAAGTTAGGAAAGCCCTGAAAGTCTAATGCTGAGGTGCTGTCTTTGGACATCCCGGCTGGGTCCAGAGTTTGTAGTCTCTGTAAATTCTATGTGTTTCTCTTTACACTTAAGCAGAATATGCCCATTGACATACAGATAAGCACTGGTTTGGGAGAAATTTTATTCTGTGTGGATTTTCAACTCATCCATCCTCTTTGAGAAGATGTGTATATATTTCCTAGTATGTTTCATGAGTAAAGTAACCATATGATTTTACCAGGTGTTGCTAACATCTATTGCATTTTTTTAAAGATTTTATTTATTTATTTTAGAGGTAGAATTAGAGAGAGAGAGTGAACTAGAGAGAGAGAGGAAGAAGCAGGAGGCCAGCTAACTAGGGAGTCCCAGGTGGGGCTTGATCCCAGAACCCTGAGATTGTGACCTGAGCCAAAGGCAGATGCTTAACCAACTGAGCCACCAAGTTGTCCCAACATCTATTGTGTTTTTGAAAACTTTATCATAGGCCAGTTCCCAACCACTCTCATCCCTAAAAACAGGTTCTCTACAAGATTTAAAAATGCCCCACTTAGGGTGCCTGGGTGGCTTGGTTAAGCACCTGCCTTACATGATCTCAGGGTCCTAGGAACAAGTCAGGCTTTGGGCTCCTTGTTCGGCAGGGAGTCTGCTTCTCCGTCTCTCTCTGCTGCTCACCCCCCAGCTTCTGCTTTCTCTTTCTCTCAACTAAATAAATAAAATCTTTCAAATAAATAAAGAAGGAAATAAAAATATCCATCTTGGGCTACCTGCGTGGCTCAGTTGGTTAAGCACCCAGCTCTTGGCTTTGGCTCAGGTCTCAGGTTCTTGCGACTGAGCCCTCTATGGGGCTTTGGGCACAGTGGAATGGCTGCTTGAGAGTCTTTCCTTCTCCCTCTGTCCCTCTCCTCATTCTCTCTCTCTCTTCCTCTCTCTAAAATAAATAAATAAAATCTTTAAAGAAAATATCCCACTTACTTGAAAAAGAAAAAAAAATTTGATCCCTTAAATACTTTCTGTAATTAAATAACTGGTAACATATCTATCAGTCTAGATTATACACTTAATCTTTTCCCTGGGCATATGCATATAATCTTCCTCTGAAACCAGGAAGTGTGAATTAAGATGGAGGAAATTTAAAAACAGTTCCATTGGAGGGCCGTTTCTACAATTTTGCCCCCATGATCCCTCACAAAGCAAAACTACCAGGAAAACAGGATAATGTTTTCATATAAATATAATATTAAAATTGTGCTGAAGATAGTAATTTTTAATCTGATAAATTTAAAATGAGAAAGTCATATTATATTATTTTAATATTTTGAAATAGATTAACATAATTTATAGATATACTCAATTGTGAACGATTTGCTAGATTTTTTTTTTATGAGTAGATGACTTTTTGTACATTTGGGGCAAAATTGTAATAAAACCTTTGATGTAGAAGAGATGTCAGTGTTCAGTACATGCTGTAAACATGATCACTGTGGATTTTAGAGTACTGGGAGATAAGTCATAAATGTAGCTAACTACTGATGACCACCAAAGATTTTCTGCTGGAAAATAGTCCGGCCAGCCAGGCATTCCCAAAGATGTTCTTTGAATTCTTTTACTTCTAGGATTATGGAATACAAGAACACAAACCCCAAATAGCGAAAAATGTCATAAGCCAAAGTTTGTAGTGAAACAATGTGTTGTTATACAATTCAGTTAGAATTGTCATCAAATTATTACAGAATATTGATTGTTCTCTTTGTAACTCAGAGCTTTTATTCTTGAATGGATGTAAGAAATGTATCTAGAATTGATATGTGAAATATCATTTTTAACAGAGGGAAAATAAATATGTATATATTTCTCTGATTTCAGTAATAGATTGGTTTATGTTTTCACATTTTTAAGAGCATTAAACAAACTGTAAGTCTTTAATCCAAGGAATATGATTTTATAAAAAACCCTGGCTGAATAATTTTAAAACAATTGTAGATGCCCAGTGTCTAAGCTATAGATTAAGCAAACAGGTCACCAGAGATGTTTCAGCAAGCCCCCTAAACCAACTATTTTTGAACTGTATATTAATACAACATCTCTTTCATTCTATTTGGAGTGTACAAGTTATGCAGAAGCTACTATGTGCCCTTTTGTGTATGATCGTACAGATATGTTTGTGTCCTTTTCTCCAAATCCAGTTATGTGAATTATTGTAGTTCTGTATTATTTTTATGTTTATATTCATATCAATGTAAGAATAATAAATGTTCACATAAAATTTGGATGTGCACTTAATAAATGTTAACATAACTTGTTAAAATAATGAGTAGTGAATATAACAAAAGGCAATTATAATAGAGCTAAATAGTCTATAAATGGTGACATATTAAGAATCTCAAAAACATCTGGGAATTACTTTTTGGCATAAATAAGAAATGTGCAATTTTTGCTGTTTGTGATATATGTATCAATTGTTTTTCTTTGCAATTCTTATCTTTTGTTACTAAAAAGATGAAAAAGTCATGTAGGATTGGTAAGTAAGGTACCATTTTAACAAATTTAAATTGTTAGGAACCTAAAATCACAGAGCGAGGGGAGAGTAGAGTCAGGTTTAAACCAGAACATCTGAGTTCTGAATCTGCCTTTAATCCATTGGCCTACAGAAGGGATTATTTTGTAGAGGAGCCAGCAAGGTCTCTTTTCCCCTTTTCACAGGTTCCTTGCTCCCAATATTCACTTAATTTCAAATCTAGGGAAATACAGCTCCATGGTACATGCAAAATATCCCTCATATGCACAATTTTTACACCCTGTGTTGCTTATCAATGCACTTTGCTAAACAAAAGACCGTGACAAATCTTCTCAAAAAGGGATCTTGTAAATCCCTTGGAGGTAGAAGAAGAGGCCACTTTCCGCACCCCCCTCACCCCGCCACCCCCCCCCCCCCCCCCCCCGCTCTCGGACAAAGGAAAGCCAGAAATATTCTGGCTTGATCAGACATTCAAAATCTAGATTTAATCAGTAGACCTAGTTGTCATGTAGACAGATCTACTCATATGTAAACCTGTGACATTTCTTTTCCGACATAGACCAGAAAGGTGGCAGAGCATAGCAAGTCATGTTTTAGCATTTTGCAGACTAAATTGATGTTAACAGCTACAGAAAAATACTGTAGATGGCATGGCTTCAAAAATATGTTTTAGGATAAAATGTAGATAACATTCCAAATGGTTGCAATTCTTTAGACCTGATGTTAGAGTAAATAATACATTATTAACTGCAGTTAAATAACTTTTGAACACAGTAGAAAATTATATGTTCTAAATTTAGAACAAGAGCCTACTAGTTCTGAATTTTACTTTTCTTTTTAAAAACATGAATTAAGAATAGCTCTTTTTCCTGTCATTCTAAATTATATCTGAAATACTAAAAGGTATGATTTGCAAAGGCAGAAGTATGGTAGTTTTATATAAGTGATTTCCATCCAGTTAGAATGGTAACTAGTACATTTATTTGAAACTTCAAATGTTGAAATGATTCACAAAACTTAAAATACCTCTTTTTAATTGATGACTCCAAGATTATTGTTAGGAAAGACAGTAGTAATATGAGAAGATATACATATTATAGCCATTAAAGAAAGGAAGAAAAGGACTTGTATATTATGACATTATGCATGTTTATAATTCTAAGCTTCTTAAAGTATGTTTTTTTGGTGCTTTTTATTATCTTCTCCTATGGTAATTCATAAATTTCCTCAGCCTCAATCTTCTTATTTACTAAATGGTGAAAATGACCTTATATATTGCTTGAGCTCTCTGAGACCTGTTTTCTTTCCCTGTAAAATGGAGAGTTGTTATGGCATAAGTATTGAAAATATATATGCAAATTTCTCTTGACGTGTGAATAAGACCTTTGGTGAATCATCAATCAATCCTCTCAAGGAACCATTTCTCCTCCTAAAAGTGAAAAATTGATTGAATGTCTTTGACTATGACCCCATCTTTTCCTTTACCACTTATCACTGCTTTCCACTCCCTTGCTTTTACCTTAGAAGCAGAACTGTTAGAGGAAGAATGGCTCTATATCTGATGATACAGGGTATACAAATTCTATTTCTAATCCTGGTCTGATTTTCCTTAACTCAGGATAATTTTCTTTCATTAACAAGCTGCTAACTCAAGCTTTCATCTCCATGTAGATAAGATATTAATAATAAGGATCATTTGCAAATTCTAAGTTACTAGAAACATGAAAAGAAATCAAGCAGTTCTTTCTAAGGCCTACTAGATATTAACTAAATTCACCAACCACTGACTAAGCTCTGCATTGTCTATGGAAATAAGATTTATTTTTTCTGCATTACATGCCAGGTACTTTTTTAAGTATTTAACTGCATTTATACAATTATTCAGATGAGAAAACTGAAACACAGAAAGGTAAGTTGTACAAATTCCTAATACTACTAAAGGGGTAGAACCAATAACCTAACACAGCAATTTATCTTTAAAACCATGCCATTGGGCGCATGGGTGGCTCAGTGGGTAAAAGCCTCTGACTTCGGCTCAGGTCATGATCCCAGGGTCCTGGGATCGGACCCTGCATCTGGCTCTCTGCTCGGCAGGGAGCCTGCTTCCCCCCTTCTCTCTCTGTCTGCCTCTCTGCCTACTTGTGATCGCTCTCTCTTTCTGTCAAATAAATAAAAAAATAAATAATCTTTAAAACCATGCTATTAAGCACCATTCTCTCCTACATATCTAATGATCTGTATCTCCATTTGAAATCAGCAGGAAGTATTTAAATATTCTTTCAAAAAGACATAATGATGAACCACAGAATGAATATATACACATATATTCTCATATATATATATATGCACATATATATACATATCCATGTATTATTATTCTCACATATTAAAGACATGAGTTTTTAGGAGTTTTCCAAATAAAAACTTACCAAAACCCTGATATCAACTTATACCATAAATTGCATCTGTTAAAGTCGAGAGCTAGAATATATCAACATTTTTTTCTTTTTTATTCATCAGATTTGTCCCCACCCCTTACATTAAAAACCATCTACTTTCCAGTTTAATTCTCTGTATATCAGTATAATGGAAATATAATCCATGGAGTGTCCACAGAAACCTCTACACACCGTTGAGAATTCCCCAAAAGCTGTATTTTCCATCCTCTGTATTTTCTAAGAGAAAAACAGGTTTTAATATCACAAAATAAAAGATATTTAACTGTATGTACAATTAATACATGCATTTATTTTTCTCTGTAAAAGCATTCATTTGAAACCAAATATGATATAGTTTTCAAACATTCGAAACTGTATTTATTTATTTATTTTTCTTTAAAAGATTTATTTATTTATTTGACAGACAGAGGTCACAAGTAGGCAGAGAGGCAGGCAGAGACAGAGATAGAGAGGGAAGCAGGCTCCCTGCTGAGCAGAGAGCGCTCCATCCCAGGACCCTGGGATCATGACCTGAGCCGAAGGCAGAGGCTTTAACCCACTGAGTCACCCAGGCGCCCCGAAACTGTATTTAAACAATATATATACAATATACTAAAGCGATTTCAACAAATATGTATTGAAAAAATTAAAAGCAAGTTGCCAGAACATAGAAGGTACTTCATTCCTGTGAAAAATCCCTTTTATATGGATGCAAAAATACATGGGTTTTTCCAGAGTAACTTCTCACACAGGAAAAGAGAAAAAGAGAAGCCAGTAAAAAATTTAAAGTAGTGATTAAATGAAGAGTTTACAAAAAAAGAAAAATATACCCATTTATATTTTATTTTTTTTAATATTTTATTTTATTTATCAGAGAGAAGGAGAGAGAGAGAGAGCACACAGGCAGGCAGAGGTGGAGAGAGAAGCAGGCTCCCTGCCGAGCAAGGAGACCATGCGGGACTCGATCCCAGGAGCCTGGGATCATGACCCGAGCTGAAGGCAGCGGCTTAACCCACTGAGCCACCCAGGCGTCCCTACCCACTTATATTTTAAATTCATGCAAAGTTACCTTACATTTTCTAAAGGCCACAGGATATCTGATTAAAATTTACCTTCCAGAATGTGCTCTGGAAACTCTGGATAATAAAACTTTGGTATTAGGATTTGTACTTCATAGAACAATTAAAAAAAAAGAAAGGAAACAGCTCCTAAAAGAGTTTAATGCCTACTTGGAATTATGCTAAGCCATTAATTTATTCTAGTACTTGAGAAAAGGTACATCACTTAAAGTCTTCTTGTCATTACTTCTTATCACTCTGTCATTTTCAAAGGAAATATCTCATTTGGAATAGCATGCTCATATCTGTTTTTTTTTCTTTTTCTTTTGTTCTCTCTTATATCTAATCAAAGTTATATTATCTGCAAAATTATACATTCTGTCTTGAAATACTAGTATCTACCTAAGGTGTCATTTAGCAGTTCATTTCCAAACTTTCACTATCCCTAAAGATAAATATAATCATCTTAATAACTGTAATGTTAAGAAAAATGGGAAGCTTATGAATTTAATTGGATAAATTATTTAAAATTATAAACTTATAAGTTTTTGCAACAAATCAGAGCAATGATACCCATAGCTTCATTTGTGATTGAAAATGCTTGTTATCTACTAATAAGAAAGTTTATTTAGTATGCTGTATTTCTGAAGTCCTATAGTTCAGCTCCTAAAACAATAAAAGCATTTTACTTTGTACTAGTTTTCCCTTCTATTCCATTTCAAGAATTTAGCTTTTTGCAGATGAAATATTCTGAATTTGGTACATAAAGATGATATTATTTTTTTGCCACACAGTAATGAAAAAAATG
The DNA here is from genome assembly GCF_922984935.1 of Meles meles. Classification (NCBI taxonomy): domain Eukaryota; kingdom Metazoa; phylum Chordata; class Mammalia; order Carnivora; family Mustelidae; genus Meles; species Meles meles. The sequence continues at coordinate 54,262,367 of NC_060077.1, forward strand.
TGGTATTCAGCATATGAAAGGCAATACAAAATTTAAAAAGTAGTGTTTTTGTTTTGTTTGACACTACCTCAGTTTCTGAGTAAAAATACATTGGATTTTTCTGTAAGTAGAATTTTGAGTCTGGTTGCCTGGAGAATAAAAACAAAAGCAACAATTAATTCTTCCAATTTCAAAGCTTCAGAAAGACATATGAGAAATTTCAGCCAGATGACTTGGTGATATTTGGTCCTGGAGGGTCACAATGACAAATATGTAAAGGAAAAACTGAGCTTTCAAGTGAGAGCAATATCAATAGTAAGTAACATGAGAAAAAAATACTATAAAATTATCTTGAGGAAAAAAAACTATATTTTTACTATTGACAAGATTTATGATTGTTAAATATAAGATAGGAAGGAACAGTAAGTTGCAAGAATGATCCCCAATTTCTTTAGGTGATGTGGAATATTGTAGTATCACAAACTTAAAAAGAAGAAAAAAAATGGAAAAAAAAGTAATTGAGGTAAAGATGATCAGTAAACATTATGGAATGCTGAATTTTATGGGCCAACTGGTAATGATGTATACAGGAAACAAACACCTGGAGATAGAAGGCTTTAAATATTAAGAACATGGACATTGGAGAACAGTTGGGTTAAATTCCTATGTATTTTTCCACGTCAGTGAGCTTGGGTAGACTTTTTAATCATTTGGGGCCATAGTTTCATCATCTATAAAATACTGATTATAATCCTTTAAGGAGTTGTTCTTCAGGAAAAAAATGAGATAATCCACATAAAGCACTGCATCCAGTTTCTACACTAGTAAGTGCTTACTGATCATTACCTAATGAAGTTAACATGAAGAGTTTGAAATCAAAATACACAATCTGGAAATTCACAGAAGTTACAGTTGGAACCATGAGGCTGGATGAGATAATCTAGGGAAAATGCATAAAATAAGAAATGGAAGGTGCCTGGATGGCTCAGTTGGTTAAATGGTTAGGTTAAGTGTTTGCCTTCAGCTCAGATCTGGATCCCAGAACCCTGGGATGGAGCCCTGAGTCTGTCTCCTTGCCCAGTGGGGAGCCTGCTTCTCCCTCTTCCTCTGCCCTTCTCCTCCACTCAGTCACTCTCTCTGTCTCAAATAAATAAATAAAATATTTTTTAAAAAATAGACATGAGTTTTCACCTTTTGGTTATTTTGTTTTGTTTTGTTTTTAAAAAATAATTTTAAGCTTAACTAAGAACTCAGCCAATAAGACATTGAAAAAGAAATTCTTATAAACACTGGTTAACTTTTCCCAAACTAATGTATAAGTTTAATTTATCAAACATGTTGCAAAAGTTTACCTGAATGGCGAACAGTTGAATATAAGTGTACTTTGAAAAATGAGGATATTTGGAGGAACAAAACCGTCAAATGTTAATAGAAAATATAAAACTTCAAAGGAAAGGGCTAGCACTTACATGAGAATAGACCTAGACAAAGAAACCCAGAGAATCAGATCCTTTCCAATCAGTGAGAAAGGTGGTGCAAGGAAAACAAGTTAAACATTCTAATCAAGAGCACTGGGTGATGCATGCAAATGATGAATCACTAAATTCTACCTTGGTAACTAGTAATATAGTATATGTTAACTATATTGAATTTAAACTAAGAATTAAGCACACATACACACCTACACGCACATATTAAGTCTCTATAGCAACATACACACATCTAGGCATACACACACAAGCACACACACAGAGCTAATTTCTAGACAGATTACAGCATTATTATTTTTAAAGAAATAATAAAAAAAAGTCGAATACCAGTAACCATCTGATGTTGGTTTTGAGAAATCTCTTTTAGTAAGAAATTATTACAAAGGAAGAAAACATAAATAAAAATATGAATAAATTTGACCACATAAACATTTTACTTATTTATAAGATTTTATTTATTTATTTGGCAGAGGGAGAGAGAGAGAACACAAGTAGGGGGAGTGGCAGAGAGAGAAGCAGGCTCCCTGCGCAGAGAGACTCCATCCCAAGACCTTGGGATCAAGACCTGAGCCAAACGTAGATGCTTACCCAACTGAGCCATGCAGGAATCCCAACCACATAAACACTTTAGAAAGACTAAGGACACAATTAAATAGAATATTGGAGATAAATGGCAAACTGTTAGTTTTTAGTATACATACTACCTACAAGAAAACAGTCAGAAAAGCATCTTAAGAAGACAAAGGACACAAACAGGCAATTCATAAAATAAATGCCTTAGAAACAAATGTTAGAAAAAAATGGAAACTTTGTCCAGATATATTCTTTATCCCTGGCTAAAATAGTCTTGGGCTTTCAAAAGATGGCCACAAGAAAGTGATAGTGGCATACTGCTGCCTTACAAAGGTACAGGATCTGGGGGCACCTGGGTGGCTCAGTGGGTTAAAGCCTCTGCCTTCAGCTCAGGTCATGATCCCAGGGTGCTGGGATCGAGCCCCATATCTGGTTCTCTGCTCAGCAGGGAGCCTGCTTCCTCCTCTCTCTCTGTCTGCCTCTCTGCCTACTTGTGATCTCTGTCTGTCAAATAAATAAATAAAACCTTTTGTCTCTGTGGGGGCCAACTGTGACATCTGACATACATAAAATGTCTTTGGAGGGGAGGGAGGTGGGGGGTTGGGTGATCCTTGTGGTGGGTAATAAGGAGGGCACGTATTGATGGAGCACTGGGTGTGGTGCGTAAACAATGAATCTTGGAACACTGAAAAAAAATTAAGTTAAAAAAAATAGAGACTTCATACAGGATATAATTATATTTAATAATCTCATATTGCTAGCGATTCAAAGCTAATAACAAATATTTTTTAAAATCTCTTTCCATTAATTAACATTTAAGAAATTATCTTAAACAAATAACAAAGAATCCATGGAATAGCTTAACTGCATTCAAGCAATTGTCTTACACAGTGATTTATATATACATGATTTTATTTTATTTTATTTTTAATTTATTAATTTATTTATTTGAGGGAAACAGAACGCGAGAGCAGGGAGAGGAGCAGAGGGACAGGAATAAGCTGCCTCCATGCCCAGGGCAGAGCCTGCCACAGGGCTCCATCCCACCACCCTGAGATTGTGACCTGAGCCAAAATCAAGAGTCAGATGCTTAACCTATTGAGCCACGCAGGTGCCCCAGTATATACATGGTTTTAGCCTAGAGATGTGTGTGTGTGTGGGTGTGGGTGTGGGTGTAGGTGTGTCTGTGTGTATTAATAGTAGGCCATAGGTTTAGTAAAGTATAATGGGCCACTAAACTGTAAGTGTAATAAAAAGCTATCAGGAAAAAACTAATGTATTAGAAAATTTAATGGCATTAAAAATATTCATAATCACCTAATGAGAAAAGTACTTTATAGTATACTGCATGTATGCTATTATGTTAATATGTGGCAAGTATTTTGAATATATGTATATAAGTAAACCTTATTTTTACCTGTATCTGTATCCACATCTATTTATAACTGTAAAGAGCTGCAGATACACATATACACAAACACACGCACATGCATATATATTTTGTGTAAAGTAGTTGCCTAAACTACTATTTTTCTAAAGTAGTTGTCTCTTAACCGTGAGCTTGTGGGTATTTTCTTTTTAATTTCCTAAAATATTTTTTCCAGTAAGTACAATCTTTGTATAATCACAAAAATATAATAAAATACTTTGGAAAAATAATAAAATAGCACAGTTCAAAATTCTTTAACATGCTTTATTTCTTGGCTGCAGCCATTCCACCAATATGATGTAGAGATTTACATTTACCTGTCACTGTTGGTTTTTATCACCCATTAACATGGAGTGCAAAATAAAGGTGAAATTTAAAGAAATAAGTTGTTTAGCTATCGAATCCAAATAGAAACATGCGTTTCAAATATTAGAAATATTGTGCACATACGTAAGTATATAATCTAGTCTCAAGAAATATAAGAAATACATTCACTGGAACATGTTCTTTTCTGTTATGGCAAATTTGAATGTAAATCCTAAGATCCTAAATTCTCGGATAAAAGAGTCCTTTTTTTATTTAACTATTGTAGTGTCCTTCTCTTCTGGATAGACTCACATATGAATGATGACTACAATTCTTTCTTGAAATGAAGAAAATAAAGTGCAGGTAAGTGAAATATAACACTGTATGTTATCTATGTTGAAATTAAATTTTTTTTAAGATTTTATTTATTTATTTGACAGACAGAGTTCACAAGTAGGCAGAGAAGCAGGCACAGAGAGGAGGAAGCAGGTTCCCTGCTGAGCAGACAGCCCAATGTGGGGCTTGATCCCAGGGCCCTGGGATCATGACCTGAGCAGAAGGCAGAGGCTTTAACCCACTGAGCCTCCCAGGTGCCCCGAAATTAATTATTTTAAAAAAGTAAGCAATGATTACACTAAATTGGGATCAGCTGAGCCAGTGGACGGCATTAAGTCCACATCGACATTCACAAAAGGCAAACAATAAATACACTTTCAAGAGGAAAAAGAATGTGCAGATAGGTGTTACTCTACAAAGTAATCTTAACTGAATAAAACAGAAAAAACGATTAAAAATATGGGGGAATTAAGTCTGTGGACATAATGATCATATATAGATTTACAAATATGAAATTTCTAAAATGAAGGTAGGTTTAATAGGTACTTTTTGAAGATTAAAATGGCTCTTGTATGTATATGTATATCAATATTCATTACCAGATACAAAAGAACTGGATGACTTAGAAACATTAATGAAGGTGCACTGTAATGAACTAGTAGAAGAAGAAACAGATTATGTTCAACTTCCTTTGGGATTTCATAATATGTTGAGAATATCTACCACCTTTCAGCTTCATTTACATTTTTATATACATACATGTCAGCAATAAAAAAAGGAAAATGTTACATTAAAATTATTTGCAAACTCTTTCCTCCTCTATCCCTTAAAAAGATGCAGGCTTCATAGTTTCCAGGTCAACTTCTTAGTCACTTCTGTTGGGTAAAATCTGAATTATGGAGAACAGGAAAATTGAAGTATGTCAGATAATTAATTTACTATGTACAGTAAAGAGATGAAAGAAAAGGTAGGAATGGAAAAGATAAAAGGGTTATCTGTGAGGGTATTTTATAAGTTTGGCATGGAAATGCCTTAGGTCAAGACACGTTAATATCTTCAGTGAGAGAGAGATGTATGAATGTTTTTTAAAAATTTTTACAATGTATGTGAATGTATTTCTTTGGGATTTGGTATGAGCTGTATGGAAGCTTAATTAGCTGGGTGTTTGAATCTTGTTTCTTAAAATGCAATCCTCTCTTGTGATAAGCAAAGAAAAATGAACAAAGAGCATTATATAAATGTATGGCGTACTCTTTGCTAATATCCAATATCCATTTCCCCTTCTTCCTTATAAAACTCTGAATTGGATCCAGTGTCTTTCTCACCTCCCTTCAACTCATCCTCTCCCATAAAACAAAACAAAACAAAACAAAGCAAAACAAAATGAAACAAATAAAAAACATGTGCATCTAAAAATGTTGACCTTACTGCCACCTCTGCCAGCTCCAAAGGTAGGAATGATTGATCCGAAGATAAGATCATTCCCATGCAAATGAGTTGTTCAAAAATGGGTGTGTGACCCAATTTTCACCTATAAAATAAACACCTGGGAAAATTTGCAGAGGTTTCCTGGAAAAGTTTTACATCTGCCAATAGAAACCATATAAAAAGTTGTATTCTTTCTTCTTCTTCTCCTGTTGTCATCCGTGCCCACACTACAACAATACTGAGGGTGAAGAGACATTGAAAATAGCAGAGACAAGGTATTGAAAGATTCAGGGATTTGTAGGGCCCTGTTGGGTGCTCCCACTGCAGGTGGGGTATGCTATTCTAACTACCTCATTGATTTAGACCTGGCCTGCTAACTAGTTGTGGCCAGTGGCCTGTGTACTTGTTATAGGCTGTGGTCTCAAGAAACAATGCGTTTCTTTTTGCTTTCTTGAGCTTTTGTAATCACCATGTGGATGATACCATGGTGGCCTGTGATCCCAGATGAATGAAAGTCATGTGGAGCAGATATAGACAAGTTCATTAGGTCTCAACCTAGAACAGGCCGCCAGTCATCAACCACAATACAGACATGTAAGTGAGACATGAATGCTTACTATGTTGCATGATAGATTCTTGGAGTGTTTATTGTAAAACATCTATCTTCAGCTGACTGACATAACATGAACTCTATTGGTGATCACTCTGACATCAACATTATAATTTTGGATCTACTGTGAAAAATGCAACTAAATGTACTTTTTCTGAGAACCACATATACCTCTATTAGTTATTGAGAAATATTAAAAATTTCCTTGAGATACTGAGATTTAAAATAAGTTTTAACACAATCTCCACAGATTCTTCAGACACCAGTCTTTCTGGACAATGTGGACAATGATGTTAGACATTCATGGACCAAAGGAAACTTTTGTCTAAATTCTGCAGGGACTTGGCTCTTGATATGATACTTGCAATTCAGTCTTTGGAACATGTCACCAAAACAAAAACAGAAACAAGAATGGAAATTTTTAAGATTTACTATCCTTAGCCTGAAAGCTGGAGAACCATTTTTGGAACATGTTATAGAACCAGCAATGGATTACATACTTCAAATGCAGAGAAAATCTACTGGCCATGTAAGGTCCAGCAGGCTGTGCCTTTAACATTTTTCATGGACACAAAACCATCAGAAACCTCACTGATCGCTGACATGCAAGAAGGCAAAATACTGTTAAGATTGATATGGAAGGCAAAATATTCAGATTCAGTAACTTTTACAACCATTCCCTTTCTAGCAGGTGCTTGTGTGTGCTTGCAATTTTGAGCCAAGATGGAAGAGGAAGAGGAAAAGTGAATAAAGTAGAATGAATTAAGTTGATCTGTGTGAAAAAGAGCTAAGCCACAAATATTTGAGGGGAGAAGTAAGAAAGGTCCTTAGTTTTCTTTCTGTGTGATTAAAATAGAGACTATTTTTTAATAAATGAAACTATGTCATATTTTGCAGTATAATACATAATTTCAGTTAAGAGAACAAGATGGGTTAAAATACCACGAGAGTGTTGAAAGTAGGATTTGCTATATGTAAGTAAGGTTATAATTAATTTGCAAAGAAGAACATAGGACATTTCCTCACCTCTATTTCCTTTCCAATTTAGCTTCTATTCTGAATCAGATGCTCTATTAAAATCTATATTTTATCCTTTCTTCATTCATTTCATTCTAGATTTATCCTCCGTGCTTTCATATTCTTTAGGTAGTAGAAAAATGAATTTAGAACAAACAGTTACAACTGCAATTCACCTAAGATGTTTGTCATAGACATACGAAGGAAGAAGACATATGAAGGAAAATTATGTTGAAAACCCGCAAGGAAAAAAATTAGAGGTGAAATAATGGCTTATACTTTACAGGAACCTTTCTCATAGCAATGGCAGAGAAACGCTGATCAGTAACCAGCAGTTCTTAAAAGTTGAATTCAGAAGAAGCAAACACAAAATAGTCTCCTATAAGCTATTGAATTGTCATAAAAAATTCTGAGATCTAGTGCTGTATTTGTTAATATGTAATATGCACATAAATCACCCTGTCAGAAATTAATGTTGCAAATAATAAGGTCTAAGAGAAAGATAAGGCTGAGATGGAGCTGAGAAGCAGGAAAAGCTGGGTTGGGGAGGACAGAGATGATGAGTAGAGGAATCCAGCAATGCAGACAGCAACGAAGGACCCCCTTCAGCTCCTTAGAACTCGTAGGTCAAAGTTTGACCTTCTTAGAGTGCTGATAAAAAATTTCATCAGCATAGTGAAGAAAAAACACGGAAGGCTAGAAATTTGAGAAACTCCTTATTTGTTGATTAAGCAAAAACACAGTTATTTTGTTAATTAAGTAACTTGACTGCATAATGGAGTGAGAATCAGGGTCAACACACTCTCTAACACTGCTTGTTATAGAGAAAGAAAGATCTTTAATTTGAACAATACCTTGAAAATCCTTTGTCTCAAGTAAAAAAAAAGTTTTTTGTTTTTGTTTTTGTTTTGTTTTTTTTTCCATTTTATTTATTTTTTCAGCGTAACAGTATTCATTGTTTTTGCACAACACCCAGTGCTCCATGCAAAACGTGCCCTCCCCATTACCCACCACCTGTTCCCCCAACCTCCCACCCCTGACCCTTCAAAACCCTCAGGTTATTTTTCAGAGTCCATAGTCTCTTATGGTTCACCTCCCCTTCCAAATTTTTTTTTTTAATAAACATATAATGTATTTTTATCCCCAGGGGTACAGGTCTGTGAATCGCCAGGTTTACACACTTCACAGCACTCACGATAGCACATACCCTCCCCAATGTCCATAACCCCCTCCCCCTCTCCCAATCCCACCTCCCCCCAGCAACCCCCAGTTTGTTTTGTGAGATTAAGAGTCATTTATGGTTTGTCTCCCTCCCAATCCCATCTTGTTTCATTTATTCTTCTCCTATCCCCCTAACCCCCCATGTTGCTTCTCCATGTCCTCATATCAGGGAGATCATATGATAGTGGATGGAACTAGAGCGTATCATGCTTAGTGAAATAAGTCATCAGAAAAAAAGTTTTTTTTAAAGCCATATTCACTTGTTAAAATTCAAAAAAAGGCTTTTGGCTTAGTTTTCACTCTGTCTGGACATCTTCTGTCCTTGATCCTGAGAGAGTTATCTCCTGAACTTTGGTCCAACATACTTTATAACTCTGTAAGTATTTGTTCCAAGGGATCTTAATGATATTATCCAGAAATCTAGCCAAGTTTCTTGCCCTCATTATCACCCGATTTGTTCTGTCCATCTGTAGTTCTGCTGGAAGACTTTCATTGAAGCACATTTTTACCTAGTCCCATAAATAATTCTCTTTAGATATTAGCTTATCCAAAGTCCACTTGCAATTATGAATAATTCCTTTTCAGTAAAATAGAATTAATCTATGCACAGTATTTTTTTGGTAGAATTGGTGCTTATTACAGAAAATTTAAAAAAAAAAAGACAGAGTTGTCTTGACAGGTTATTGAAGCTAGATTAGATTGACATTGAAAAAATCATACTGAAACCCAGATGATCATAAAAAAGACATTTTTATTAAATTATATAATGCTAGATCATTTCATTCTTTATTAATTCTAAGAATAAATGAATGCATATTACTATTACATTACACAGAGCATACTAAAATTGAACTTAAGAAAAGATGAGGTATAAAATGCTACAGATATTTTAGACATTGTTCTCAAAACTACTTATGTATAGTAAACATCTTTAACAGCAATAGCATATACACAAAGATACAAAAATTGTAAAATTATTCATTTGGTTCTGGTTAAGTATGGATATTTTACCAAAACAACAGCTGTACTTCAAACAGTTACTAATTATAAAACTGTGTTGGTATAGATTATCAACCATAGATGATACAAAACTTCTTTGGTTATAACATTCAAAATATTATTGAATTTTGGAAATGTAAGATGAATCTATAATTTTTAACTATTAGGTGTTCAGTTTGTTGAAAGCACTAATTAGTTAAAGATCATAGGTTCAATGATATATATGTAGATTAGTTTTCTCTATTCTGTGGTCACGAACTGAAATCTTAAGATTAGTCAAAGGTATTCACAAATGCATGATGCATAAAGAAAAAAGGCAAAACTGAAGACCCCATGAAGGCACGGCCCATAATCTCACCTTAACATTATTCTTCCACATGCAATACCACAGCCAGAACAGACAAGGACTTGTGAATGAAAGATGAAGAAATAAAATGTTAATCATACATTCACTTAATACACACATACAGGGGCGCCTGGGTGGCTCAATGGGCTATAGCCTCTGCCTTCAGCTCGGGTCATGATCTCGGGGTCCTGGGATCAAGTCCCGCATCAGGCTCTCTGCTTCCTCCCTCTCTTTCTGCCTACTTGTGATCTCTGTCTGTCATATAAATAAATAAAATCTTTAAAAAAAAAACCAACACACACACATGCAAACATGACTAGAAAACAATTCAAAGCTTACTGATTTAGGTCAAGCAATCTTTACTCATAAAAGAGCACAAATAATCTATCCTCATATTAAGCTAATTCTGGACATGCATCTTTGGTATTTCCAATACTTAACTATAGAGGTGATATTATTAATAGTATAAAATACGTATTTTTTTTCAGGGTTTATTTATGTGTTTGAGACAGAGAGCACAAGTGGAGGTGGGGGAGAGGGAGGCAGAGAGGGAGGGAGAAGCAGGCTTCCCGCTGAGCAGGGAGCCCAATGCAGGCCTCAATCCCAGGACCCTGGGATCATGACCTGAGCTGAAGACAGCCGCTTAACTTACTGAGCTACCCAGTTGCCCGTAAAATATGTATTTTAAAGATAAAGCATTAGTTAATAATGCTACTCAAGTCCTATATTCTTAAACAGTTAATTTCAAATAAAATTTGCTTTTTAAAACCTTGAACAGTAATACACTCGATAATTTAAATTAAGAATCTAAAATTCTATATGCTGTACATATTTCATTGGCAAACATTTAAAATGTAATGCTGTATAAAATCGATGCATTACAAGATATACTGCAGTATAAATCTAATAAATTCTTAGGCACACCAAGTTTTATTGACTCATCCTATATGAGATGCATTTATGTGTTTAATCCAATAACCATCATAGTGCCTATTAATGTAATTCTAATTTCCATATGAGAATAGACTTCCCGCAAATAATCGGAATTTCTTACTATGACAGAAGTGTACATCAAAGTTTTAGGATATCTTAATGTATTGTAATTTTGAAACAAATTGTGTATTATATTTTGGGAATACTTTTTTTCTAATTTCATTTAAATGCATAATTGAAAGAAATCTTAAAAACTAGGGTACCTTCAAGAAAATTATGTATAGCATTTATTTAATGCAGCCAAGTGTGTAAAAATGTGTATCATGTCACTGATTCTGAAGCAGCACAGAGTTCTCCCTGATCTGGGCTTGTTTGAAACCCATTTGATCATGATTTTCCTGAGGCAATTTATGAGAGTGTTTTCATTTGCAGCCTGTGGACAATTCATAATTCTGTCTTTGTAAATCCTTGGAATAAATTTTCTCTGCACCTATTTTAGGGCTACCTCCTCACCAAATGATAGTAGGGAACAATTAGCTTTACTCCATAAACTTACACAAAAGAACTAGTCAATGCTGAAGAGGAAAAAAAAAATCAAAGGTATAAACTAAGAAAATTTATTTATTCATTAAAATTGTGTTTTTAGAAATAGAAGTAAAGTTTAGATATAGAAATTAGTGATACATGAAAGTTTCTGCTCTTTTAAAATCATTGATTGCAACTTGACATTTTACAAGACAATTGGATAAATTAAATGCTGTTCTTAGTCTGATGATCTGGGAAAATGTGTAAATCTTTGCATGCTACACATTTTGCTGTTTTAAAGGGAAAATAATAAGAGTGGCAAAGCTGATCAGACCAAAATGCAATGGATGTGTTTTTAAATATGGCACCGATTACTCAAAATATTTATGTTTGCTAATTCTTACTAGATAATTTGGTCTTAAAGAGAAAAAAAAAGCAGAATTTGCTCTGCATTTAGGTTAGTACAGTTCTGCTGCTTATGTGTACTAAAATACCATCCAAAAGTTAGGTACTAGTCAGCTATCAAAAATGCATATGATATAGATGAAATATGGACAACATTCAAGGAGCTACTGTAGATTTCTCAATTATCCTGTGTCTCCTCAAATTTCAGATCATTAGCCACTTGTTCTGCCCCAGCTGCACCTGTAGCTACTTCTTTCCAAGGTCATGCTTTCAAATGTACCACCTCGGCTAATCAGGCACTTGCTCAAGATTCATCCTTGCCTGCTGCTGCTCTTGAAATCCACTTGTTACATACTTGGACTTCCTGCTGTTTCTGATCACTTCCAGGAATGGAGGGAGCCCAACGCCTCAGGCCATGGGTGGAGCTTCTGGAGAAACTGATAAAGGGGAAAGGTCCACAAAGCAAATCTGAAGAAGAATAATTTTAATTCTTCTTAGGATATATTCTGACCAATAAGAAACTGTAGATAGAACAACAACATTTACTCCTTCCCCCCTCCTATGGACCATTCTGTGACATTTTCTATCAACTGCCTCTCTGATGATGTGCTGTGGTGTCCTTGCCAAGTGACTGCAACTGTTACACAGCTTGGTGTGAAGCAGTGGCTAGTGGAGTAATGCGTCACCTTGCATGATTTTCTATTCTGCCCTTTTTCTTTCCTTTCCCCCTCACCTTGCTGGCCTGGGATAACATCTACCAGATAACCCATTAGCACTTAACCCTTGCCTCAGACTTCGTTTTAAGGGAGTGTAGAATAAAACTGTAGAATGTCTATGAAATAGCCTGTGCTATTTCTATCAGGAAAAGTACAATTAACTTAACCGTAGCAAATAATGCACTCATATGGGATTCTTTTTAGAAATGTTATCATAAATACACCACTTTTTAAAAAAGAATTTACTCATTTCTTTGAGAGAGCAAGAGCTAGCATGAGCAATAAAGAAAATAGTGGGAAAAACTTACCTCAGTGGTTAAAAGTAGATTCTATTATATACTTTGCAGCAACCAAAACGTAGTTCCATGATATTTTAGATGTGTGTTAAAATGAGAAGCATGTCAGCAATTATTGATATTCTCATATGCTCTGACAGTGAATTCCTTCAACTTTTATTACAAAAAGTTTACTTAATCCATGGTGTCATTCATTAAGATGACATCACACTGTGTCATGTACTCCTTACCCCATATTTTCCAGTCTTTATTTTCAATTTGTTGAATTTTATTTTATTTACTTATTTTTAAAGATTTTATTTATTTGACAGAGAGAAGGAGAGCCAGAGAGGGAACACAAGTAGCAGTGGTGGGAGAGGGAGAAGCAGACTTCCTGCTGAACAGAGAGCCCAGTAAGGGGCTGGATCTCAGGACGCTGGAATCATGACCTGAGCTGAAGGCAGAAGCCTAACAGACTGAGTCAACTGGGTGCCCCAAATTTGTTGAATTTTGGAAAGAACCATTTCACAAATCAAATAATTAGATTTTGAAGAGAATTTTACTTAGGAATACTTAGTTTGGTGGAGGTGTTTTTCCTTCAGAAACCCTGATAAGATATGGCATTATGTTATTAAACAAAGAATTCAGTTCATTTCAAAATCAAAAGGAAACTGAATGCAGCCAATAAAAATCCACATCTTGGAAAATTAAGTTCAAGTGTTTATATTATAATTTGATTAGCATAACTGGGTTGACAATCTGAACTATCAATCAAGGCCTTTGAAAGATTAATATTGGGGCACCTGGGTGGCTCAGTTGCTTGAGCAACTGCCTTTGGCTCAGGTCATGATCCTGGAGTCTGTGGATCGAGTTCCGTATTGGGCTCCCTGCTCTGCAGGGAGTCTGCTTCTCCCTCTGACCTACTGCCTTTCATGCTTGCTCTCATTCTCTCTCTCTCTCTCAAATAAATAAATAAAATCTTAAAAAAAATAAAAGATTAATATTAACTTTATCATAACATATAGTTATGTATAATATCGTATAGGTAAAGGATATATCTTAATAATCTTTCTATTTTGAGAAGAAATCTCTAGAGAAAAATGAAATAAGTTGCTCATTGCATACCACAATTATTCATCAATATAAAGCCCATTATATTATATTTTATATTTATTCCTTTCTTTCTAGGTATCTATGTCCCTTCCCCTCCATTACAGTTGGAAAATATCATAGAGATCATATCCTCCAACAACCTCATCAAAACTAGAGACTGACATGATCAGTATCACAAACTAGTTTAGCAGATTTAGAAGTAAAACTCAAGTAACCTGAGCTGGTGCTCCATACATAGGGATGTTGAAAGGTATAATGGTGCAGTATTTAGAGCAGGGAAACATTTTCTATGCATAACTTTTTCACCAACAGTCTTGTAACTCTTTTAGCCTCACAGTTTTCATTTGTAATATTAACAAAGTTAAATTAGATACAATATAATGCTATTTCAATCTTAAAATTATATGAAACTTTAAATACATTTATTTTTCCTTTTTTCTTTTTCTTTATTTGACAGACTGAGAGATCACAAGTAGGCAGAGAGGCAGGCAGAGAGAGAGAGAGAGAGGGGGGAGCAGGCTCCCCGCTGAGCAGAGAGTCCGATACAGGGCTCGATCCCAGGACCCTGAGACCATGACCCAAGCCAAAGGCAGAGGCTCAACCCACTGAGCCACCCAGGTGCCCCTCTAAATACATTTCTATATTAGTGGGAGTTAGAGTGACAAAAGAGAAACATCAAAATTCATTTTATTTGTTTTTAATCATTTCTTTTCTAAAATGCTGCATCACTTCCAATTTTCCATAAGGATAGTCCCTCTCTAAATTGTTTAGGTAGCTACATCCTTATATCAACCAATCAAATTTTTTTTTCCCAGTAAGTAGATCAGGTAAGAGTAGATTTATTATTACTTTTCATGTCATAAACATAGAATGTTCCTCAGTCAATTATCAGTGATTAAGTGAACTACAAAAAAAGTCTTTACTATGAACCTCCTTTATCTTTAGTTTGTGCATAAGAGAGACCATATTTGCATAAAAATCTGAAAAGTAAATTTCAATATTAACATTTAATTGAATACTCATAATTAAAATTTTAATCCTACAAAGTAATTACATTTTCTTCTGAAATAATTTTCAATTGATTCTTTCTGCCACTGCATTGAGAAAACACTTAGAAAGTCCTAAAGCTTAAAATAATTAAGCACATCTCCAAGAAAGTTTGTCATTTTCTTATTTATTGGCTATGCAGAGCCTAAGTAAGAGAGAACATTGTCTTAATAATTTGTTCTCTTTCCACATAAATGATAAGCATTAAAAACGTCTCCCAAACAACATGAAAAAAAAGGTGATGTGATGGTTAATTTTATGTGTCAACTGGATGGGGGCCACTGGGTCCCCAGATAATCAGTCAAATTATGCTGGGTGTGTCTTTGAAGGTAATTTTGGATGTGATTAGCAATTTTTTTTCCTTTCCTTTTTTTTTTTATTTGTTTATTTTCAGCGTAACAGTGTTCATTGCTTTTGCACTACACCCAGTGCTCCATGCAGTACGTGCCCTCCCTATTACCCACCACCTGGTTCCTCAACCTCCCACCCCTCCCCCCCCCCCGCCCCTTCAAAACCCTCTGGTTGTTTTTCAGAGTCCATAGTCTCTCATGGTTCATCTCCCCTTCCAGTTTCCCTCAACTCCCTTTAACCAGTTCACTGATTGAAGCAGATTGCCTTCCCAAATGTGGGTTGTCTTCATTCAATCAGCTGAAGGCCTGAATAGAACAAAAGTGCTAACCATCCTGTGAGTGGGACTGGAAGAGATTATGTGCAGTGAAATAAGTCAAGCAGAGAGAATCAAGTATCATATGGTTTCACTTATTTGTGGAGCATAACAAATGACATGGAGGACATGGGGAGATGGAGAGGAGGAGGGAGTTGAGGGAAACTGGAAGGGGAGATGAACCATGAGAGACTATGGACTCTGAAAAACAATCTGAGGGTTTTGAAGGGGCGGGGGGGGGGGGGAAGTTTGGGGAACCAGGTGGTGGGTAATAGGGAGGGCACGTATTGCATGGAGCACTGGGTGTGGTGCAAAAACAATGAGTACTGTTACGCTGAAAAGAAATAAAAAAAAAAAAAAGAATAAAGGAAACAAGTCTCAGCTGAAAAAAAAAAAAAAAAAAGAAGGGAAGAATGGACTCCTTCCACTTGATTGCTTTGTACTGACGAGGACATGGGTACTTTCCTGCCATTGAACTTGAACTGAAACATCAGCTGTTCTTGGATCTTGAGTCTGATGGCTTTCAGAGTAGAACTTACATCATTGACTCTCATGAGCCACCAGGTCCCAACAGCAGACCTTGGGACATCTCAGCCTCCGTAATCACATGAGCCAATTCATGTATATAAAATTCATTCATATTCATATCAATTCATATATATATATGTATATTCATTTTGATTGACTATGAATTGATTCTGTATTGCTTCTTTTTCTCTAGAGACTAACAGATGGTACACCTAAATCTTCTTGTGTTTGTAAATTAATATTATCTTTTATAAAGAGGAAAGTAAGAAAAAAAGACAGTAAATCAACTAAAGTCTTTAAGGAAGAGAGCTTATCATGACTTTAGGAAGATTCAAAGAGAAATGGAAGGTTCAAAAGAGTGTAACTGAAAGAATAAAGAAAGGACTGAGACTTAGAAAATCAGAGTTGGAGTCAGCTCTGGGGGCTTGGCCAAAGCTATAACCTTTTATTTGTTTTTAATCATTTCTTTTCTAAAATGCTGCATCACTTCCAATTTTCCATAAGGATTGTCCCTCTCTAAATTGTTTAGGTAGCCACATCCTTATATCAACCAATCAAATTTTTTTTTTCCCAATAGATCAGGTAAGAGTAGATTTATTATTACTTTTCATGTCATAAGTATAGAATGTTCCTCAGTCAATTATCAGTGATTAAGTGAACTACAAAAAAAGTCTTTACTATGAACCTCCTCTCTTTTTACTCACTGAAGCATACAGGATCTCATCTACCCTACACACATCATTAATTCACTCACTCACTTATTCAACAAAGGAGATAAATGTGCATTTTAAACCCAAATTGCCATGTAAAAATAATGTCTGGTTTGACAGAACTGAAAATGATAATGCAAATAAAAATAATTAAAGAAGATAGGAATGTGAAAATCTGACTTTTCCATAAGTGTGGAATGAGTGCATATGTAGATCAAAGGGACAAGTATAGCAAGAAGCCATATAAAAAGTACTAATTCTTGGGATGTCTGGGTGGCTGTGTCATTTAAACATCTGCCCTCTACTCAGGTCATGATCCCAGAGTCCTGGGATTGAATCCTCCATCAGGGCTCCTAGCTCAGCAGGGAGCCAGCTTCTTCCTCTCCCTGCTGTTCCCTCTTGTGCTTTCTCTCTCTCCCAATCTGACAAATAAACAACTTTTTTTAAAAAAGTGCTAATTCTCTATACTTTTCAGAAAGAGCGTTGTGAGACTTGCTTACCCTTAGATTTGAATATTGAGAGAAACCATGCAAATTCATAAATATTTAAGTTGTGGTTCATTGTCAATCCATTATGATTTTTTCAATATTTTGATATTTTAAAAAATCATTTAACATCTGATGATAGCTAGTTAATGGCAGTAAATAGGCTCTTCAACAGTTTATATCTTTCCTGTCATTTTGTTAGATGTCACTTACATTCTTATCACAATATATATCTGAATAAACTGGTAATAAAATATCCTCCTTAATGAATTGGCCCAGTAATGATAAGAGTCACCAAAAAGTATAAAGAAACAAAGTTGCAACAAAGCAAAATAGTAAAATTTTCCAAAAATAAAAATCATGACTTGTTAAGTAGTGAACAAAGAAATGGCAATGTCAGTAGGAAATAATAGAATTTTTACCAAAAAAAAAAAAAAAATCTAAAATGCTAAATAAGAGAGGACAGTAGGAAGATGTTTACTATTTATTTGAATAGAAAAAAGCAAATGATAAAAAAGGTTTGCAAATGCATTTCTCATCTTGTTCTCTATTTTTAAAATGTCATGTTCATAAAGCATAAAAGTATAAAGCATAAAAGAAACCAGTGTGATTAGAAGGAAATGAGAAGTAATATTTATTGAGCACCTTTCCTATAATAAATGTTGACATATTTTACTCTTTTTAATCCTCCCTACAGTCTCATAATTGATCAATATTTTATGGAAAAAGAAAATAAGTCTATATAATTTGTCACAATGCTTTTAAAAAAATATAATTGGATTAAAATCAGATATTCTTTCACTCTGAAAGTTAACCTTACCTGGAATCTATGAAAGCAAAATCAAGTATTACTTGTGAAAATAACTAAGGACTCTTAGTTCACCAGGCACAGTAAGCACATAATTATCCTAGAGTATTCACTATTTTTTTATTTTAAAACCCCCAAGTATTATTTAATCAAAATGCATAGAAACAAAACAAACAACAACAGCCAAAAACAAAACAAAACAAAACAAAAAAATGAAACAAACAAAAAGCCTTGAAAAAGATTGATAAACAAATTCTCCTAGTAAAGAAAAGCAAACCTGAATTCAGGGAATAGTCTTAAAATAGTTTAATGATCTGAGAACGTCACTGTGGAATTATCAGGTTTACAAAATTTACAGAGTGAGCTTAGTGATGTAGTTTCGATGCATTTTTCAGTAAAAGGAATAAAGGGCTAAGGTCCATGACTTGGAGCAGTTTACAATTTTGCTGAAGCACCTGTTTGAGTTACCCATATTGATGTGTTGAATGACTCACTTAGTTTTATAAATTATTTTAGTAATGCATTTATAGAATCATTAAAAATCCAAAGGGGTCACTTAGGAGCTTCATGTTTTACTGAATTTTATGACAGAAATTACATTCTATAATAGTATTGGGGGTTTTAAAGATTCATGAAATTATCAGTACAGGTCCCTTAAGGAGAATGTCAGTAATCTAGTATAAATGAAATGTCACTTTTTAGGACTGGTGCCCTGAACCCTCAGTCAATAGCAAGGAAACCAGGCCAGACTGCTTCCTGAAGATAGCAGCCCAACATTATGGGGCTGCAAAACAGACCTTTTAGATGATGAACAACAGCTGGAAAAGCTATCAGGAAGGAACAGGATCCATTCTTTTAGCCTCACAGAATATTGGTGGGTTTGCACTTAATACTAGGTACAATCTTTGAATATCACTTCTCACTCGAGAACACCTAACAGAACAACTCATATGTACTGGGAACGTTATTTGTTTTATGTCATTGAATCCCCATGGCAATCCTATCAGACAACTATTATTTTTATCATCATTGCTATTTAAAGGTAAGGAAAACTGAATTCAGAGAGGTGAAGTAATTTACTGAAAATCACATGAGATAAGAAGTACTAAAGCCTGGATTTGAATGCCCATATATGTATGGGCATAACATTCCCTGTTATGTAGTCAATCTCTGTCATAGCAGCCCATGTGTAGAAGGAGAATGAGGAAAGAAGAAGAAAAGAGGTATTAAAAAAAGAAAATTTGAGGGGCGCCTGGGTGGCTCAGTGGGTTAAAGCCTCTGCCTTCAGCTCAGGTCATGATCCCAGGGTCCTGGGATCGAGCCCCGCATCGGGCTCTCTGTTCCATGGAAAGCCTGCTTCCTCCTCTATCTCTGCCTGCCTCTCTGCCTACTTGTAATCTCTGTCTGTCAAATAAATAAATAAAATCTTTAAAAATAAATAAATAAATAAATAAATAAGAAAATTTGAAATGACAACATGATTATTTTTATTAATCTTGAAGGTGGAAATTTTAAACATCAAATTACTAAAAACAATGGTTTCTTGATAGAGCTATGTTTATAAAAACATAAATTTTTGTTTTTAGAGAAGATAGTAAGTCAGGCAAACCATAATTCCTGATGTGCTATGTAAGAACATTACAGAAATGATTAGATAAAACACTGCGAAGCACCTATTTACACAGCATGCCTCCTGACTTTTCGAGGGTGACAGAAATAAAACATGGACATTTTCTTGGAAGAGAATTTTATTACCATTCAGAGATAGAAGGTTCTATATTTGTAAAGGATTGTCAAACACTATCCTAGTAATCAGAAAATTTGATAAAACCAAGATTATAGTTTAAAGAGATCACTTTGCATTTTGAATTCATTAAAATTCATTTCTTCATCCAACAATCATTTATTAGATTTCCTCTTAGATGCTGGATATGGTGGGAGGTGCTGACATGAGAATGTTAAAAAAGACACAGTACCACTTCTTTCAATACATGCATCCAAAGGCAAAGGAAACAAAAGTGAAAATGAACTTTTGGGACTTCATCAAGATCAAAAGCTACTGTACAGCAAAGAAAACAGTCAACAAAACAGAGGCAGCTCACGAAGTGGGAGACGATATTAGCAAATGACACTACAGACAAATGACTGATATCCAAGATCTATAAAGAAATCCTCAAACTCAACACACACCAAACAGGTAATCACATAAAAAAAAAATGGGCAGAAGACATGAACGGACAATTCTCTAATGAAGACATACAAATGGCTAACAGACACATGAAAAAATGTTCATCATCTTTAGCCATCAGGGAGATTCAAATCAACACCACATTGAGATACCACCTTACACCAGTTAGAATGGCCGGAATCAACAAGACAGTAAACAACAAGTGTTGGAGAGGATGTAGAGAAACGGGAACCCTCTTACACTGTTGGTGGGAATGCAGGTTGGTGCAGCCACTTTGGAAAACAATGTGGAAATTCCTTAAGAAATTAAAAACAGTCCTTCCTTATGACCCTGAAATTGCACTACGGGGTATTTACCCCAACGATACTGATGTAATGAAAAGAAGGGCCATCTGTACCCCAATGTTCATAGCAGCGATGGCCACAGTCACCAAACTGTGGAAAGAACCAAGATGCCCTTCAACGGACGAATGGATAAAGAAGATATGGTCCATATATACAATGAAGTATTATGCCTCCATCAGAAAGGATGAATACCCAACTTTTGTATCAACATAGATGGGACTGGAAGAGATTATGCTGAGTGAAATAAGTCAAGCACAGGATTATCATATGGTTTCACTTACTTGTAGAGCATAAGGAATAACATGGAGGACATTGGGAGATGGAGAGGAGGAGAGGGTTGGAGGAAATCAGAGGGGGAGACAACCCATGAGGGACTGTGGACTCTGAGAAACAAACTGAGGGTTTTGGAGGGGAGGGGGATGGAAGTTGGGTGAGCACGGTGGTGGGTATTAAGGAGGGCATGCATTTCACAGAGCACTGGATGTCATGCATAAACAATGAATTTTGGATAACTAAAAAAAAAAAATTAAATAAAAAAAAGACACAGTATCTTCCTTTACTTTCTTAGTGTCTATTGGGTAAAAAAGTCATAACACATTTTCAGTAACAGAATGCACTCAGAAAAAATGTAAGATGAGCACAGAACCCAATCTTGGATGGGTAGTAATAATAATAAAACTCATAAAGAAGCTGATATCTAAGCTTGTACTTTCATGCACTAGTTAAATATTTGTTGGAAGCCTCATATGTATCATTCACTAGTCTAAGAACTAGCAATAAATTAGTGAACAATTTTTTTAAAATCTCTTTTACCATTGCAAAATGAACATAGAGAAGAACAAAGGAAATAATGAAATAAGCATAGAAATCAGCAAATTGGAAACTAACCATTAATAAGAAGGATAAACCAATAGATAGTTCTAGGAAGAGACTGGTAAGTTAGAAAAATGTGACAAGACTGATCATGGTGGGTGAAGGAAGGTGGGAAAATATACTACGAAAGAGGAGAGATATCTATAGACACAATATTACAAAAATAATACAAGAATATTATGAAAATATATGCATGCCAAAAAATGTGAAAATCTAAATAAAATGGGTAAGTTTCTGTAAGGAATACTGTAGTATACCTTTATTAGTCATTTTGGCTAAATAGTATCTGAAGTCCCTTCCCTTTGTTTAAGATACTCCTCACCTCATTGGTAGAAAGGGCAAAAGCACATGATGAGATATTCTGGTAAGAAGAAAACAGCATACGCAAAGCCTCAGAGGCAAGACAGAATTAGCAGGATTGTGTAGCCAGTATAAATAGCATGACTGGAGAACTGAATGGAGAAAAGTGGTTCCAAATCATAAGAGGAGTGTAAGCCATTTTAAAGGTTTGGGATTTTTATCCCTGGAATTGACAGAGCCACTCTCTGTTTGGGGAAATTGGATAATCATGAAGGTAATGATGGTCTTGATAACTTCTAACTAAAACATTGTTTTAGTCCTTTTCATAGGCTGAGACTAAGGTACTCAGTGATTTATGTAAACTATCTCAGTTAACTCCTATAGGAACCCGGTAAGATTGATATTCCTATTATATGAACTCTAAAAGAAAAGAAATAGGTTAGCAAACTTACCAAGCTCAAGTAAAGAATGTATATTTTTTTTTATTTTATTTTTTTTTCCATTTTATTTATTTTTTCAGCGTAACAGTATTCATTCTTTTTGCACAACACCCAGTGCTCCATGCAAAACGTGCCCTCCCCATTACCCACCACCTGTTCCCCCAACCTCCCACCCCTGACCCTTCAAAACCCTCAGGTTGTTTTTCAGAGTCCATAGTCTCTTATGGTTCGCCTCCCCTCCCCAATGGCTATGGACATTAAGAATGTATATTTAAAAGCAGAAACAGATTCTTTCAAAATACCTGAAAGATATTTGAGTTCAAATGTTACAGATTGGATATAACATACAGAAAAAAGAGAGAGCTCCTTCATTCATTGCCTAGCACTAGAAGAAGCTTCAGCCTGCTTATTCTCACTTGTGACAGGTGTCTAACAGACACTAACTGAGCAGTGTACAAGATTGGATTTATTAACGGAAATATGTTAGAGAGTCTGGGGCATCCATGAGATACCTATGAGACACAGGGGAGGAATGACACAGGAATATTTAAAAAATATGGATTTCAGATAAAATACCAAGCATCATGGGATAATTCGTTGAGATTGTGGCCCATGCATTTTTAGTGACACCGCACTGCACTATTTCTGTTTGATTCTCTCCAGCAGTGCAAAGCAACCTGAGTTTAAGAGCAAAGAAGACAACACAAATAGATTGTCCATGTAGGTTTTATGTTTGGTTAAGTTTTCAAGAAAATGAGATAGCTTTGTGAACCAGTTAACTTTCTTTATTTCACAGTTTCTACCCAAGATCAAATTATAAATGGTGAGAAGGTGCCAGGAGGAGACTTACATTTTCATCCTTAAGGTATCAATTCTTCAAATGGTAGATGAGCATCATCCTCGTGAAAAAAGGAGGGCTTATTAGAGTTACACATGGACATTGATCATTAGCACTTTGCATATCTTAAAATCCTTTCGCATTCGTTTTTGGTTTAGAATTTTCTTTTTTTGGTAAAAGAATGTATTCTAAAGTCTGAGAATTTCTTTCATTTATCCCTTAAAACCTACATATCTACCATATTAGCTAGTGCATGATTTAAATTGAATTAAAATATTCTAAAGAAAAAATTATGAATTTGGACTAAAAATTACATATTTACATTTGTGGGTGATAACACAATCTGTCCATAAGGCAAAAAAAAAAATTATGTTTAGGACATTATTGAATCTTTAGGACTTTGAGGTAGACAAAAAAAAAAAGAAAAAAAACCTGTGAGTTGCAAAATGCTAGCTGACGTGCTAAATTAATGATAGATGACAATATTGGTTATGAAGTTATAAAAGTTTATGTGTGATACTTGGTTTTATGAAAACTAATGTTTATTCTGAGCATTCAGCATTCAAATATACCTTTAAAATAAAGAATCTCATATCTAACTCATACTTGGTAGTCACCATCAGGAAACTGAAAATAAATCTTATTTTTCAAAAGACAGTCCAATTATTAAAAGCAAAAAAATGTTTACATGTAAAGAGCATTTATATGCATAAAAATGTCTATTTATGTCAAATAAAAACAATAGCTATTTGTGAATTTCCATATTTGGTTTGCTCCATTTCCCAAGAAGAACTTATTGAATGTTTATTTGACTAGGGAGTAAAAGTAGAAGATATAATCATCAGACCAAACTATCAAACTCAGTTTTGAAAAATGAGTGCAGTCATATAAAACTGCTTTTATCTGTCTTCTTTTCTGTAAAAGTAGAGAGAAATCATTTAGCAAAACAATACTAAACTACATGAGCATTCAAATCATTTTAAAAATAGCTATTGGAATTTTTAAAACTCCAGAGAAGCAGTAATCTGTTGATCCAAGACTAGTACTTCTTATCAATCTAAGTGAATTTGGAAAAAAATGATGTTGTATATAAGACAATTATTGAAAGGAAAATTAATGAAATCATCTTTCCTTTCTCTTTATTTGTATACCATTCTTTACAAAGTAGGTACATATAGTTTTCTCACATGTTAATTTTTATTAATATATTTGAATCTTGTAGTAGTTCAATACTTTGAACATTTTAAAATACATATATATTTCCCCATCTGCTTTCAGAAGAAGACCATTTTTGTCTTGTTCCATCTATATCATGACCTATATTTAAAGGCTTAGTGTTTTATTTTTATCCATGTGCTTAAAATCCTGTATAAAACAAATCCTATATTATGGCAGAGATAAAGTATCCAGGGCAGTCAGGGTGTACCCATTCTACTGATGTGCTAAACCTGAGCTGCTCTTGGTTTACAGTGTCTTTTAAACTGGGGCATCAACACTATAGATTGCTGATTTTCCTTGGAACTTCCTTTAGTATTTGCCTCTTCAGTACTTCCTCAAAACTGAAGTCAGGGGCACCTGGGTAGCTCAGTCATTAGGTATCTGTCTTTGGCTCAGGTCATCATCCCAGGGTCCTGGGATCAAGCCCCGCATCAGACTCTCTGCTTGGTGGGAAGCCTGCTTCTCCCTATCCCACTCCCCCTGCTTGCGTTCCTTCTCTCGTTGTGTCTCTGTCAAATAATTAAACAAAATCTTTAAAAAAAAAAGAAAAAAGACTGAAATCAGATATTGAATCATGGAGTGATAGAATTTGAGACTTAGAACTTTGAAACTTTCTCTAATGGGCTAAGTGGTGGTCCCCAAAAATAGATGTGCACCTCCTAAATCTGTACCTGTGAATATTACCTCACCTGGCAAAAGAGAAGCTTAAGACTCTTAAGGGGAAGATCTTATCCTAGATTGTGTGGATGGGGCCTAAATCATCAGTATCCTTACAAAAGAGAGGCAGAGAAGAGACTACTGAGGACAAGACCATGAGAAGTGGAGGCCGAGGTTGGGTAATAGGACTGTATGTCATCCAATGAAGAGGACCACCAACAGCCAATATGGCAGCTGAGAGGCATGAAATGGGTCTTCCCCAAGAGCCTCAGGAGAGAGTGCAGCCCAGCTGACACCGGATTTCAGACTTCCATCCTCCAGAGCCGTGAGGTAATCAATTTTTTTTTTTTTTTAAGTTTCCAAGTTTGTGGTAATTTGTTACAGCAGCTACATGAAACTAATACACCATCTACTGCAGTCTTGTATGTCTTCAGGGGAGAGATTTATTTAACCAATGGATGTCCGTTTTCCCCTTGACTGATTCAAGTCTAAGCTGACCTCTAGGTAGCTAAAGAGGATTTTCTAATACTACCTGGCTCAATTATCAGCAATTCTCCTTCACACCAAGCTGAAATCTGCTTCCTGACAGTACCCCTTCAGACCCAACCACATTTAAAAGACAACACATCAGTTCTCTGCTATAACATAGACCAACTCTTTTATATAAAATCCCTTTGCATATTTGAAGATAATATTAACCCCCTTTTAACATTCCTTGCGTAACCTGAAATGCCACATATCTCCCATATCCTAGCTAAAAGCTGTCCTGTGAACATCTCTCGTCTTCTCTATACTTAGTCCACTGAGTGGTAAGGATACTTGATTGTGACCTTTATACCCACAGAGTTCCTGGCACATAAAGACACATTCAAACATGAAAATACAACATTTTGAAGTACCTGGAGGTTGCAATGCGTGAAAATGGAAGAAAAGTAATTTTAGAAATAAGAAGGACCAGCAATAGAGATAGATATAGACACACACAGGTAGAGAGACAGAGATAGAAATAAACAGAGTGAGAGAGACATAACACAGCCGGTCGGGCCATCAATCTCATTTGTGCAGAATCATTGGATCATAATGAATAGGAATGGGGAGAGCTAGAAATTAGAAAGCAAGATTTGCTAAGAAAAGATGGTTAAGGAACTTTGGATAATACTGATATGTGATAGTTAGGAGTTTATCAAGTACAAACTCAGCACTGTGCAAAAAACTATACATGTAATAATACTTCCATTATCATCATAGTAAATTAAAGTGATAATGGGATTTTGTTAATCAACTTATTTGGGTTAAGAAATTATTTGCTATTATTATTATAAATTCAAAATTAAAAAGATGCTTAAATTCTTCATTGAAATCGTGCTCCCTATAAATTGTGAAACTGGGATCTGAACCCCAAACTTTTTGGTTGCGAAGATGGCTTTTTAAGCATTCTGATAATGCTGTCTCTCTTCATCTAAATAACCATGTATCTTCCTATTATTACTAGTGAACTGTCTTCATTACTATTTCTCCCTCCTTATCTTCTCTTTCTGTCCCCATGCCTTCTCTTCTCTGAACACCACACTATGGTCTGAAACCTTAACTTGAAAGCTAGAAGAGAGTCCTTGAAATGTTATTATCAGAGGGCTGCAGCCATCAGACCAAAACTAGTACTGAGCACAATATATAAAACAGGATATGTAACCTATTTACGTACATCTACATTATATCTGGAATGTATTTCTAGAAAACACTGCAGCACAATCTTGCCACACGTAATTCTGTAACGATCTGGAAATAGATTTTTTTTTAGTTAACACTGTGGTTTTCTTTACCTAAAGCCTCATTCACTGTTATTTTCCTTGTAACCTCTTTCACTTAAATAAGATACAGAGTCTGTTTTCTATATCTTTGTTTAGAGGCTACAGAGATTATTACCCTTAATTACTTCCCTATATGGCTTTAAATTGAAATTACCTCCATAATTGCTTTCCCCCTGAAATTTCTATGGTGAAGTTCAGCAACTAAATGTTGATGGCTTCTAAATGAAGACATTTGGTGTGTGCTGTAATGATCAAGCAGGTAAAAAGATTTTATATGGTCATGGAAAGTTTAAATATTTCAAGTAGTCCTGTCATCTCTTTTTACTCATTTATTTATGATTCAAGAAATTAATCCTAACAAAGTTACTTGATTCTGTGTGATATGTTGCAACCATAGCCATTCTGTTGGTTTTTAATAATTAATATAAAATTTTAAATGAAGTATTTAATTGTGTTTGCAGATAGTTTCCTGAGCCATTAATAGCCGACTCTCAAAGTCTTCTTCCATTTTCATTGACACTAGGTAATCAATCTGCACATTTTCATTGAAATGAGGCACAAGGAGCTTGGTGCCAGCAAGGTCATCACAACTGAAAAATAACAGTGAACATTTTAGGTCACCCTGAGTCACAGAGGGCAAATAGAACTTTGCATATAGGTTTACAATAGCAATGTATCCAATAATTATTTTTCTTAGAATCTCTTCTAATTCAAAAGACTGCAGTGATCTCTTCATAGAGATCTAATTATTATTACCACTCATAACAATAGGCTACTCTTGCTGTTTCTCTTGTCACTTTCAGGTCGTGTAACTCCAATGTCGTTTGTTAAATGATGTCCTGGAAGAATTAGTTTTTCTTTAAAGAATGAATAGTTGCAAAGTTCTCTGTACCCATTTTGCTAACCCGAGAAATTATTTGCCATTTGCTGAATGAGATGAGGTATATAAAATACGTAATATTTTTTAAGATTTTATTTATTTATGTGACAGAGAGAGTGATCACAAGTAAGCAGAGAGGCAGGCACAGAGAGAGGGGGAAGCAGGCTCCCCACTGAGCAGATAACCTGATGCGGGGCTCAATCCCAGGACCCTGAGACCATAATCTGAGCCAAAGGCAGAGGCTTAACCCACTGAGCCACCTAGGCACCCCTAAAATACATTATATTTTTATTTTAATCATTATTGCATAAGTTGTAGTTTTCCTCATAATCTGCGTATAGTTTTAGCAGAATGGCAAAGCTGAATATTTGAAAATGACTGAATTTTCATGTTTAGAATCCTAATATTTTTCTGAAAGTTGAGTGTATTATTCATCAAATAGAAAACAATAGACAACAGAAATTTTCATATGAAGATATAAGGAAGTAGTATAATATCAGTTTATTTTAAAAACTCTGTCTTGTAATTTAACATCAATATTTGAAATAAGGAAGAATTAAAAGAATATATTTCAGTAGGAAGAATTAGGTGATAAAAGGGACAGTGGAGAAGTTAGGCGCTTTCTTCATAAATTGTTAATACAAAAAATTGCAAACATTTAAAACTTTATGTGCTTATATAGAAAACTGAAGCCTATTTTCTAAAATACAAGAAATGCAAAACTATTTACAGAACATAATTATCTCCAACTTCCTGTACCCTGGAAAATGGGTCCAACTTATATTCTACTATCTAAGGACAAACTCTGGACCATGAATATTTCATAATGTCTGACTCTGGGACCATTAAAGCAGTAAGGATTTTCATTTGTCCTGAATATATTCAGAGTACTCACCTAGTACTAGAGCTGTTAATGTTCTAAAGTGTGAAATAGTATAAAGCAAAGTGATTCCATATAAATATTTCCCAGAAACCTATCTAGTGCTACCAGGTACAGAGATCCTTTAAACATGATTTGCAAATATAATAATAAGTTCTTGTATGACAAATTTTTATAAAACAATGGTGATTTTTATGTAACTCAGCATCACGCTTTTCAATGGACTCACTATTAATATTACTATGCTGGTCATAGTAGACGGCCTGTGTTGTGCAATGATTAAAGAGCACTCAAGTCCTAGACAAGGACTAACCTGATCTGTCCCAATCCGCTGCCTGTTCTGGACTGAAATGGTATTTCTATATGGACACTGACATGTATTCCAACATAATGAAATAAATTTTAGTAAGCAGAGTCTGAAGAATAATGAGCTAATTGTATATTTCTAAACTCTATGAAATACTACCTACCTTAAATAAAAGTGAACTGTGAACATATCAAGAGATCAGGTGATTTATCAATTTAGGAAATAATCTTAGTTTCAATGTTTAATTTTAAAAGATGTAATTTATACAGACTTATCCAATTTATTCAGAAGGGCTAGACACATTGAACGTGCATGTCTATATTATCAAATTAATGTAAATAATAGATATTATTTTGAGTAAAACAATGCTTATATAGACAAACATCTCTTTGTAGTCTCTAAGTCTGCAACTGGAAATCACAACAAAACTCAATTATTTAGAATTCATTAGTGAATTCTAATGACAACTATAATCCATAAATGGAAATGCATAGAGGGAATGTGTTTTTTTCATGGCCTATGGACAAGATTATAACTTTCTATTCTAACCATTTGTAATATAAATTATTGCCAAAGTTACTGAAAATTGTCCTGTTAACATTCTACATATTTGATGATATTTTGTAACAGCTCTTGTTCTTCCCTTTCTTATGAATGGTAGGCTACCATAATATTTTATGAAAAACATCTTTTTTCCTTTGGGAAGTGCTTAACACTTCCCTTAACACTAGCCTGGTTAGCTAGATTTGGACTACTGTGAGGACCAGGTATACTGTAACAGGTGATTTATAAATCAGAATGTGAATTACAGTTACTGGAGTAACACATCATAAATTTCCTTCTTTGAAATTTATGTCCACTAATTCCAACCATTTTAACAATACTTATTCAGCAAATGAATTTTTAGGAAAATAAGATTCTAATGATTCATAGCAAATGATTTGACCACCATATGGTCCTTAATTGTGGGAATTTTTGCCTCTGAGAGGACTGGGGCATAGGTCATTCCGCTGTAACATCAAATTAAGAGTAGAATCAGACTCAGTGTTAGACAGATCATTTCATCTTCCATCCAGAAAGAAGAATGTTGCACCTATCAACTTCTTAACTGAGTCTACATCAACAGTCTAGAGATGAATACCATTTTGCTGTATTTTCATTGTGATATGACAGTAGGAAATAAAATAACCCAAATAAATACATAAAACTGACTAACAAATCTTAATTCTTAGGCCACATCATTTTTTCCTCAGTAGTAAAATCCTTATAAGAATACTGAAGGGGGGCGCCTGGGTGGCTCAGTGGTTTAAGCCGCTGCCTTCGGCTCAGGTCATGATCTCAGGGTCCTGGGATCAAGTCCCGCATCGGGCTCTCTGCTCGGCAGGGAGCCTGCTTCCCTCTCACTCTCTCTGCCTGCCTCTCTGGCTACTTGTATCTCTCTCTGTCAAATAAATAAATAAAATCTTAAAAAAAAAAAAAAATACTGAAGGGAAAATAACAAGCAATATTGCCATCCAATGGTGAAATTGTAACATTTAAGGTATATTAAAAATCAAGATAAGATTATAGGGCAATATCTCAATATTAGTAGATATATCTTTCTTTTGACTACCTGTGTTTTCTGGGAAATATAAAGGAAATATTTGGATGTTATTAATATAGTGAGTGCTAAAATAAGAAAATTCCACTAAGGGTGAGTTTTCACCTCTTTCCAGCACAGAACAAGAAAAGATTTAATTCCTATCATTTAATTATCAAAGAGGTAGGAGACTAGAGCTTACAAAGCTTATTAATATCATTATTTTAATTCTTTGTTTTACATTGTGCTTAACAAATATATTCCTCCACAGTTTATTAAGGATCTACCTGAATTTTGTCACCTCCTAAAAGACTTCAGAACACATCTCTCTCTTTCGCAAGCCACCAGACACTTTGTGCCTGCACTGTTCTTCATTTATAATTATATGATTTCCCTCAGAATCATTCACATATTAATTGACACATGTCTTTAATTGGGAAAGGAGAGATTGTGTCTTATTTATCTGTAACATTCATAACCATTAGTGCCTAATAGGTCAACAATTATTTATTGTTGAATATAGTAGAATTGTCTTAAACTTTGAGTGACTCTGGACATATGAATTTGCATGTTCATGCTGAAATGACTGTATCTCACCAGTGAGGTGGATTTTATCTCACTCGTAAAATTCAAAGGACCACTTCACAATTCCCGGTATGTGGACATCTTTGCTATGTTCAATGGCAAAAGAAGATTACAGTAGCAAAATATTGGATTGTTATATCAGATAAATAATAAAGTGCTTGTAAAATATGTATTGTTATGCCTATTATATGAAAAGTACTCAATAAAGAGTAGTTGGTAAAATTGCATTGTTCCTGGTAATGACACATATTATTCAGGCTGCTATAGCTGGACTTTATTAACTTGATATCCCAGACATATAAATTTAAAAAGAAGAAATATATTTTTTATGTCTCAGAGTTTAATTACTGCATCAATCAATTTATATATGTATTATTGTTAGCTTACATATTTTTCCCTCAGCTATTCAAGAAATATTTAAAGAACATTGGTTTTCTTGCTGCTCACTCTCTTAGGTACTAGGAATGCAAGAGTAAACCAGATCAATGTGGTTTCTGCCCAAACGAAAATAGTCTTATGAATAAATGGATATTGAACATGTAATTATAATTATGATAAGTGCTATGAACATGGTAATTGGGTGGAAATCAGGAGAACGTCTCCCCTAGAGTGAGACACTCAGGAAATGTCATCTGAGAGAAGCTAAGGGCCCAAG
Source organism: Meles meles (assembly GCF_922984935.1). NCBI lineage: Eukaryota > Metazoa > Chordata > Mammalia > Carnivora > Mustelidae > Meles > Meles meles. The sequence continues at coordinate 54,293,862 of NC_060077.1, forward strand.
GATGAGTTAACTTGGTGGCAAAGACAGTGAAAGGAAAGTTTCAGGGAGAAGAAACTATTGAAAAGACAGATCAAAGGTGAGAGAAGCTTGGATCTAAAACTAAGAGCTTCATTTGATTTAAGAGAGCAAGAATGGAAAGTGAAATTGAAAACCTAGGCAGGGTCTTTTGAACTACGGTCAATTATTTAAGATTTACCTTAAAGGTTGGAAGTCCTAGGCCGCACATGAAAGAAAAAGAAAAAAAAAAAGTAAACATATGCTTTGAGTAGAAGAAATGTTTTTATCTACAGTTGACAAGTGTCCATGTAAATAATATAAATAATGTAAAAATTCTTCAGAATTAATACATGGATTGAGCTGGATGGCAGGATTCAATGTCAATTTACAAAACCAATGATATTTCTATATACAAAATTTACATGGAGAAGCTATGGAATCAAAGAGTCAAAATTCTAAAAAAACAACACTGGTGAAGGATTCACATTACCCAACATCAAGCCTTATTATAAAGTTACAGTAATTCTGTTGAAACTGGACTCCCTAGTTTCGCTTGAGAGAGAACCTCATTCGTACTCTATTGGTGTGGTTCAGGTTGGTTGACCTCATGCCTGCTGCAGCACGACCTTGCTATTGTGAACACATCCATACACCCTGTGTTAAGTATGATTCCCCAGACCCCAACCCTGAGTCAACCCTGGTACCTTCTGGGTGTCCCTGCTTTTAGGCCACAGATGGTCTCTGCTGATACCAGTGAGCTGGGCTTTCTCCCAGTTTGTCATTTGGCTTCATTGAGAATTTGGCTGAGCATCCAATACAGACTCTTGTTCTTTCTTTTGTGATTGATTTGAAGCTTAGAGAATATCAGCTTGTCTCAAACACCTCTGAGCCTAATGGAGCTATTGAGAAATCAAGTTGATAGGGCAGAAAGTAGGACCAAGAGATAGAAAGAAGCAATCCTATGACCTTATTTTAATTCTGAATGCAGCTTTGCCTAAAGCTAGATTCTTTCCTAATGCTTCATTTACTCCAAGTTACATGACCTGATAAATTATTTTCTTACCTTCTATTTTCTTGGCTTAAACCAGTTGAACTGGGTTTTTGGTCATTTCACAGAACAATTAAAACTGAGAGAGGGACCAAAAGAATTCTAAAAATATTGATTCCAGAGAAGCATTTTGTAGGATATACAGGAGTTAACTGAAGATTTTGCTCTGATTTCTACTGGCTGTGTTAAGGAAGTTAAGACTGTGTTAAGGTATTGCAGAAAGTGAAGAGATAAAACCATATCAGCCTTATCATGAAGGAACTCAAGTATTTATTTATTTTGATGTTTTGAACATCAAAACATAGAAGACTATATATACATTCGGCCATCTGCCAAAATTAGTTCGTTGTTACTATTTTGTCAATGTAAACTTTTGGAAAGAGTTGAAATATGCTTCATTGCACTTTGCTGTCAAATACTCAAATCTATCTTGGTTTGAGAAAAATAAAACCATCACTATCATAAAACAAAACTATTTTGTTTATCAGAAAAGCAAAAACCATGACTATCATAAATTTATGTACCTTTTCCTTTATGGATTTATAGTTATTACATGCCACGAAGTATATGTGTATACATATTAACAGAAAGTACATATGAAAACAAAAATGTATGTATATAAATATAATAAAATCATCTTGTTTTATGATATATTTCAGTTAATATTATGTTTCAATATACCTGTTTATTTAATATTAAATGCCATCGAATTTCAACATAACTATCTCTAATTACTTATATTTAACAAATATGCCTTTTTATTTTATCTTCCAATTTTATACATTATTTTACTAGGTATATCACGTAAAACCAGTGAAAAATTGAATTATTAAAAATCTAATCTAAATCTTCTTATTCTAAAAAATGAAAAAGTTTGTTTAAAAAATAATCAATTGGTAGGGTGCCTGGGTGGCTCAGTGGGTTAAGGCCTCTACCTTCGGCTCAGGTCATGATCCCAGGGTCCTGGGATTGAGCCCCCTATCAGGCTCTCTGCTCAGCGGGGAGCCAGCTTCCCTTCCTCTCTCTGCCTGCCTCTCTTCCTGCTTGTGATCTCTGTCTGTCAAATAAATAAATAAAATCTTTAAAAAAAATAATCAATTGCTGATACCTTAAGGATTTACTACTGCCATTTTGTTTTGGCATTTACATTTTACTACATTTTATTTCTGTTTTTCTTCTTTCCTGGCTGCTTTTTGATTATTTTTCTCTATTTCTTTACTTTCCTCTACCTATTAACCTTCTATTTCTATTATTCTAATAAATTATATCTAAGTTTTAGCATTTCTATCTCTTTCCTCCTTGCTGAAAAACAAGCACTAGAGAATATAAACTATAATCTCAGGAAGTTTATTCTCATGAGGCTGGGGCATTTAAAATATTCCTATCCTGTCTACATAAGAAAGTCTTTTCCCTTCTTTACATTGACTTTTATAAGGGGAATTGGGCACCTAAATAGGAAAACTAGTAGAAAAACTGTTACTATTATTGTGTGTGTGTGTGTGTGTGTGTGTGTGTGTGTGTGTGTGTGTACGGTGTGTGGATTTAGAATAGATTCCCACATAGGAAGTTACAACATCAAAACAAACATTTTAATTGTGATTAAATTTCCAAAAGACTTTTCATGACTGAAAAGTGGACACATTAGGAATACTCTTCATTTTCAACTCAGATTATCATTCTAGCCTACCCTTGGAAGCTCCACAAGGGAAAAATAATCCTCATCCTCTTCCCATGCTTTCTTTTAGCATAAACAGACAGAATTCAATCCATAAAAAAAGTTTAGAAAGCCTGTGAGGGAATAATATGGTAAAGGGGAAATCACAGATTTTAGAACTAGATCTAGTTACAATGAAGATCATCCTCTGGAGAAAGTTAAGTTCCCACCTGTTTGGTCCCAAATCACAAACACATGTTACATTTTGTATTGTAAAATACAAATGTAAGGTATCAGGGGGCTCTTTGACACTGAAAAGCTTTGTATATCTCTAATAAATAGCATTTGTAGGCTCCTTAGAACTTATTTTACCCTTGAATGTTTGTATGCTGTAGAGTCACACTCCTAAGTATTAAGTAGATGCTTGAATAAAAGGCACCTTAAATCGACGTGGCATCAATTACAGTGTGCTTTTATGAAAAAGATTAGGCTTTCCATCTCAGACATCCTGCAAACCATGGTTACTGCTTAGTAAAAACTGTGCCTCAGAAATATGTGGTTTTCGTGGCTTTTAAAAGAGCAAAGGGAAGAGACAACTGGCAAGACATCAAAGCGCCCTCTGAGATCAGATTTTCTTTGTTTGTGCATTTGTTTATTTGTTTGTTAGGCATTTTAGCAAATACAGAGAAGGCAATAAAGGTTCTATTTTGTCCAGTAGAGATAGGTCATTATTCTGGGGGGGAGGGGGAACCGTCAAAAAAGTCTAGCTTTGTCTGAGATGTTGACACAAGGGGGCCTAGATATCAAGGAGACCCAAAAGAAAATATCAAAAGGATTTTGACTGGGTAAATTAAGATTTGTCTTTCATTGAGTTTTTCTAGGGATAGTGAGAACAATGGAGAGAGTTAGGAGCACAGACCATTGTGGAAGTTTATGGAAAGGACCACAGTGATCACTGACTTCTTCTGGATGAAAAGCCAAAACATGAGGGAGGAAAGAACACTCAGTTCTCCTGTGAAAAGACAAAAGGATTGCATTTGAATCATACAATTGTTAAACCTACATTTGAAATCTTTGTAGGACTTTCTTTTAAAAAAAAATATAATGTATGAATAGCCAAGATATGGAAGAAGCTTCAAGATCCATCAATAGACAGATGGATAAGGAGAATTTGGTATACACACAACACGCACACATGATGAAATATTATTCAGCCATAAAAAAGAGATCTTGCCATTTAAGACAATATGGATAGACCAGAAGTATTGTTCTAAGTGAAATAAGCTAGACTGAAAAGACGAATACCTTATGATTTCACTCATATGTGGAATCTAAAAAAAAAAAAAAATAACAAGTAAGTAAATGAATAAGCCAATAAAGAGCAGAATCAGACCTATAAATAGAACAAACTGAGAGTTGCCAAAGGGGAATTGGGAAGGGGAATTGGGCAAAATGAGTAAAGGGGAGTGGGAGATACAGGCTTCCAGTTATGGAATGAATTAATTACTGGAATAAAAGGCACAGCATAAAGAGTATAGTTAATGATATTGCAATAGTGATGGATGGGGACATGTAGAGGGTAGCTCCACTTGGGAACAAAGCATAATATATGAACTTACCTAACCACTATGCTGTATACCCAAAACTAATGTAACATTGTTTGTCAAATATAGTCATAATAAAAAATATACCTTTATATAGTTTTCATATGTACATATGTAACTTGTATATAATTAATCCATTCAGTGAATATTTATTGAGTGCCTACTATGTGCTATGCACTATTAAAAGTGCCTGGGATGACTCAGTTAAAACAACTAAAAAGGGAAAAACTAGACCTTTTTAGAACTGACACTCAAGTAAAGATAAGTCAGATAGTAAACAATATATTACAAAACTAGGAAATTATAAAGCAAAAACATCATGAATAAGAAAAACACATTGCATGTCATAAGCTGGCACATGTTGAGAGATATAGATCATGGTCAAGGTGAGGAGATGGGTCAAAATTTTAAGGTTGATCACAGTAGGCCTCAATGAGCTGAGCAAAGATTTTAAGGATATAGAGGAATGAGGCAAAGGAGTATTTCGACAAAGAGCATTCCAGAAAGAGGGAATGAGAAGAAGGGCCTGGAGGGCAGCATGTTGTGTGTATTCAATAAACAAGAAGGCCATGCATGCTTGAAGTCAAGTGAGTTGAAGAAACAAATATGAAGAGATGTGGTCTTAAAGGTGATGGAGGCCACATGACATAGGGCTCTATTGATCTTTGTATGTACTTTTGCTTTTGCTCTGAGTGAAATGGGGATTGCTGGAACATTGTTTTGAATATATCTTTTAAATAAATAAAACATGTATAAAATTCCTTGGACACCCCCATTCCATTAATGTTTCAATAAGTTACTTACAATTCAGTTTGCCTTTTCAAGGTTAGAATACACACAGAGAAGCTTAAACCATTTTCTATTCAATGTCAGTTCCTTCTTCTGAATAATTAATGTTTTTCAGAGTTCATGTCTTCGGAATGGTGGAGGCTTTATTCAGCTCTTGCTTTATACTCTTTCCAACTTCTGCTTAAGGCAAACTGACATTTGAGGAGGGATTCTCCATTCTTTTTTTTTTTTTAAGATTTTGTATTTATTTATTTATTTATTTGACAGAGCGAGAGAGATCACAAGTAGGCAGAGAGGCAGGCAGAGGAGGAAGGAGAAGCAGGCTCCCCACTGATCAGAGCCCGATGCAGGGCTTTATCCCAGGACCCTGAGATCATGATCTGGGGCGAATGCAGAGGCTTAAACCATAGAGCCACCCAGGTGCTCCAGGATTCTCCATTCTTGATTGCAGGGCCTATAACAGGATTCTTACTGACACTAAACTTGTCTTTTTTGGTAACTGAAATGAATATATCTCTTTTAAACAGAATGTAATATTTAAATACATTTTAAATGGATGAACAATTCTATTTTCTATCAGTGTGCCATTTAGAGTCTCACTGACATTAAGGTACTAGGAAATATCATTGAAACCTTATCTATGACATGGAAGGATTACTGACCAGACTTGTTTTCTCTATCCTCTCCTTGTTCCCAACTACTTTTTTTTTACCTCATTATACCAAAAAAATAAAAATAAATGAATTAAAAACCCAAAACCTCAATATTGGGGATATGTAAAAAGCTACTAGCTATTTTTCTATCCCTTATTTTTTTTTTCATTTTATTGATTTGAATGGTTGTTCAATGAAGAACATCAATCCAAGGATGGTAGGTGGACCTCCCACCAGAGCTGAATTCAGATGTACACACGGATGTAACTGTCATGCCAATATTACTCAGTCATACTCATCATGTTGGAACACGCTAATTATTTCCAGATTTTATGCAAATAATTTTCTTCTATCCACCTAGAAACCTGGCTTACCTTGCATGTTATTTCAAGTTGTATAAGACACTCTAGCTGGGAGTTGATTAAAATTAAGAGTGTGGCATATATTCTCCCACCAGAAACCAAAACCAATATATTCTGGACTCCTGGAAAATGTTAATGTCAATGATTTGTTTCCAGTCTAATGTCACTGAGAAGACTTATACAGGATCTGATCAAATCTAACATAAACTGTGTAGATGTGACTCATGCTTACTAACATAGAAGGTTACTTATAGTTAATGCTAGGACAATAAAACTTGAGACAAGTCATGTAGATAAGAAGAGTTAGAGGCTTAGTGAAGACATACAAATTTGCAGTAAAATGTACTGATGGGTCAATTACAAATGTACTGACAACTCCCTAAAATTATGACAAATTTGAGTTTACTATAATAGTTAAATAGTGTTTATAACAGTCTAATCCTAGGTGATAACATGAATCTATTTGACTCCTTTTATAACACATGGGTATCAAAAGAGCTAGATTATAGAATATTCTGACCACACCTTAATATGAGTTTGAAGGATTCAATTTTCTCTGAGGTTCATATAATAAATACTTTTACACAAGCCTCTTATTTTGCCCTTTGTTAAGCAATCTAAATCTTCTTGGCATTTTCATAATAAAGCAATGTAAGATGTTCTATTTTTAAAAGGCTTTTTTTTTTGGTTTTGAGAATATAGAAAATCTCAGAAAAGTAATTATTATATATAAAGAAAGAGTTGAGTTTCTGATAACATCAGGAAAAAAATAAGTATTGTGGTTGTAAGTTACCCAGAATTTTAGCATTGATAAATTAAAATGTCAATCCAGCATTTGAAAAAATACGAATAATAACCACAATCTTCAAGAATATCTACTCTTGAAAAACTAACAGTGGTCATAACTTGTCAGTTTGCTACAGAGTAAAATATTGCTACTAGGAAGTTAACTTATTCTTCTTGCTTCTAAAAAATTATTTCTCAATGTGAGGGAAAAAAAAAACCCTCAACACTTCATGGCCTAAAGACATACAGTTTGAAATTACCTCGTAGGAAGAAGAGAACTGCAAAGGTGTTCTCGGAATAGATTTTGATCCCTGCAAGGATGTGAACTATAGTGATCAGAGGGCATTCTAAAATTCTTCAAAAATTGCTAAACCAAGGAGTAACTCAACCTGGAGACCCTTTATCTTTTCAAGATTGAATGCTAGTGAGCAAGAGCTGTGGGTTGCCACAGCAATAATCGTATTCGAAGTATAAAGAGGAGATTTTAAGTAACTGGACCTTCTTTCGGCATAGTGCTAAGCCATTGTACATTCTTCAGGGTTTAACCTATAACCCATGCCTATATAACCCATGCCTATATAACCCATGCCTATATAACCTTCATGTGTTATAATTAGGCAAGATCAGTTGAATAAGGTCTATAGTTCCATATCAAATAAAAACAATAGTTCTGAAAAAGACAGTATGGTTTGTTTTCTAACTGAAACAGAGAGCCCTAAATATTAATATAAATACGCCCCCTATATAATTTGTTATTTTTTTTATCATTTTCCATGAGTAGCAGAGATAATGAATCTAACTTTTAAAATAATTGCTTTGAATAGCAATTATCTAAGTCAGCTCCCTACACTCATGGTGTGGTTGGTTAGTTAGGATTACAGTTTGTATCCACCTTTCCCCCAAAGTAATTGGAGCATTATCACATGAGAATAAAGGTTAAAATGGCAGCAATACAATTGACAGTATTTTAACCAAGGTAGACAGCAAGTACTGGCAATACTCAGTTGACCCTTTAACTAAATGTGTTCTTTGCAAACTTTTATCGCTTTGCTTTTCTTAAAGCAAAGACTCATTCTAAATGCTTGTCTTAAAAACAAGAATAAATGAAACAAGATGGGATTGGGAGGGAGACAAACCATAAATGACTCTTAATCTCACAAAACAAACTGGGGGTTGCTGGGGGGAGGTGGGATTGGGAGAGGGGGAGGGGGTTATGGACATTGGGGAGGGTATGTGCTATCGTGAGTGCTGTGAAGTGTGTAAACCTGGCGATTCACAGACCTGTACCCCTGGGGATAAAAATACATTATATGTTTATTTAAAAAAAAAAATTTGGAAGGGGAGGCGAACCATAAGAGACTATGGACTCTGAAAAACAACCTGAGAGTTTTGAAGGGTCAGGGGTGGGAGGTTGGGGGAACAGGTGGTGGGTAATAGAGAGGGCACGTTTTGCATGGAGCACTGGGTGTTGTGCAAAAACAATGAATACTGTTACGCTGAAAAAATAAATAAAATGGAAAAAAACAAAAAACAAAAAAACAAGACATTGACTTCCAGGCACACTCTGTGAGCTATGTGATCTTGAAAAGAAAACCTTGATGGACATTAAGGAGAACACATGATGGAATGAGCACTGGGTATTATATGCAACTGATAAATCACTGAAATCTACTCTTGCAACTAATAATATACTATATGTTAACTAAATTGAATTTAAATTAAAAAAGAAACTGGAATAGGGTTTTCTGCCTTACTTTCTTCATCAGGGAAAGAGGACAGTCCTTTAAGTGATTTCTCAAGTCTATTCAGTCTCTAATGTGCAATGTAAGGAATCAGTTCAAATATGTTTATTATTCTCTCCAGTGCATATTTATCTTGTTGCTGAAAAACCTAACTAGATTCCAGGTTTGAATACAATGTTTCCATACATCAAAAATATGGACAGTCACAGAAAACTCTAGACAAACAAAATATCAGACCTGTTAGATGATAGGTAACCCTAAAAAAAAATTGAGGTGTTTAATATCTTAGAATCTATGTAGTATATAATCATCAGCATTATTATTATTTTATTCTCAGAATGAATCAAGCATGTCATGTGCTCCAGATGCCATACAAAGATGTTTGGAGTCTATTTTATTAACAGTAATAACAGTAATAATAATAATGTCTAAAAAAATTTACTACAATCTGAAGTTTATTTGTACTTTTATATTTTTGTAATATATTTGAACTGAAGTTATGCTATACTAATTACATTTTAAAATTTAAATCTTAACCTTTTATTGCTAGATATTTATGAATTCTCTGGTGACATTATTACATTTTACTTATTTTCATGTTAATGAAATTCATCACAGTAAACATAATATAAATAATTATCCTTGTGAGTTGATTTTACATATAGTTGTTTAGGCCTTGTGGCTTTAAGGCATTCCTGAAAAGTTTTATAAATGAATATACCAGTGAAAAAGAAATTGGTAAAGATTAATAATGTATAGAGATTTGTGAAATATTACATAGCCCGACTTTGTAATAATTCTTGAAATTACCACTGGTGTCAGTGCCGTGCAAATCCACATTACTTCATGTCTGTGTTTTATTAATATTCTTGCAAGTCTTCCACATCTGATTTTTTCCACTTCATTTCATTCAGAAAATAAATGAAACAAGATGGGATTGGGAGGGAGACAAACCATAAATGACTCTTAATCTCACAAAACAAACTGGGGGTTGCTGGGGGGAGGTGGGATTGGGAGAGGGGGAGCGGGCTATGGACATTGGGGAGGGGAGGCGAACCATAAGAGACTATGGACTCTGAAAAACAATCTGAGGGTTTTGAAGGGTCAGGGGTGGGAGGTTGGGGCAACCTGAGGGTTTTGAAGGGTCAGGGGTGGGAGGTTGGGGGAACAGGTGGTGGGTAATGGGGAGGGCACGTTTTGCATGGAGCACTGGGTGTTGTGCAAAAAGAATGAATACTGTTACACTGAAAAAATAAATAAAAGGAAAAAAAAAAAAAACCTATAAAGTACCATACCATAACTACCTAATACTGAAGAGACCATATTGCTGTTTCTCAACCTAAATGAAAGATTTTATTTCCCCCCCCCCACAGGTCTATATCAGTTCCTTCTTCTGCATCATTGCTCAGCAAAAAGCATCTTCTAGAAAAGGCATGCTAACTCTCTGTTCTCAGAGTGTGAGGCCCTACCTTACCTTTCTCTAGCCAACAATCACTTATTTACAAATGCATCCACCTCAAACTCCACCTGTTGCATGAAACCCTTTCCACAGTTTCAAATGAAATTGCCTGCACCAAATAATTCTCTAAACCTTTATAATATATCAAGTCATATATTATCAGTTAGCCGTCCCTGTTTGTTTTCTATTTATAACTCTGATATCCTGATTGACACATTTAACCTGAAGACCTTATTTTTAGCATCTCTAGGATACAAGTTTTTATCTTTAGAACCACATAAGAGAAAAGCTTAGGGTTATTGTCCAGAACAGACCAGCTCCTGCATACTTTTGTCTCACCACTCACCATGCTGCCCTCACCCTCCAGACACTAGCTGACGTGATCCTTTCTCACACCATTTTCCATCCCCATCCCAGGTTGGATACGTACTGTCCCTTATGCTTGGTGTGTTCTTGCTCCTCCTCTGGCTTAACTCCTATTCATTACTTAGATGTCAACTCAAGATTGATCCTTTAGAAGAAAGCCTTCCCTGACCGCCTCTGTGATGATTCTGAATCTCCTTCTTCTACACTCTCTTAACACCAGGCATGTCTCCTTTGCAGCTACCAACATGCTTGGATTTTTTCATACATGTGTTTGTGTATTTGTCTTGTCTTCCCATTCTATTAGAAAACTTCCATATCTGGAATCTCAGTGCAAAGAATAGTGTCTGAAACTTAGTAGGCACTCAATACATACATTTTTTAAAGATTTTATTTATTTATTTGACAGACAGAGATCACAACCAGGCAGAGAGGTAGGCAAAGAGAGAGGAGGAAGCAGGCTCCCCGCTGAGCAGAGAGCCCGACGCAGGGCTCGATCTCAGGATCCTGAGATCAATACCTGAGCTGAAGGCAGAAGATTGAACCCACTAAGCCACCCAGGTACCCTCAATACATATTTTAAAACTAAGCCTTAACTCTGGTCCAACTCATGGTATCTCGAAATATGACAACTATGATATCCTACATGGAAAACACCCCAACGAGGTACATGCATCCCTATTTGATAGTCCACAGTGCTTTAGCTCTTCACTTCAACTTTCTTCATTAGATGAGGGTATCATTAAGAGAGGTTTTTTTAATGGAAAATATAAGGGGTTATCTCTAAATTCTAACCGTATATCTAAAGTGATTTTCATTACACAGTAACAAAGAATCTACTGTGAGCCTTAATTTCCTCAACTTTAAAATCGTCATTAAAAAACAAACAAACAAACAACAAACAAACAAAACCCGGGCTCCAAGATGGCTTAGTTGGTTAAGCATCTGCCTCAGGCTCAGGTCATGATCACAGGGTTCTGAGGTTGAGTCCCATGTCTGGGTCCCTCCTCACTAGGGAGTTTGCTTCATCCTCTCCCTCTGTAGAAACAGGGATAGCTCAGGCTATCTCTCTCTCTCTCAAACAAATAAAGTTTTAAAAAAATAAAATAAAAACCATCATAACATCAACCATTCTTTCTGCTAGAATTGTTTATATATTTCTATAAAAATAAAATATAAATATAAAAAATAAATATATAATAATTCTATCATACATATTTCATATAGTATCAATAATCCATATACTATATATATATTTAATAGTTTAAATGTAAAATGCTATCAAGTAAATTTTCCTAAAGCAGCACATAATATTGTCCTCAATATCCATGAAAACTTAAAACTTAAGTCTTTTGGATTTATCATTAACCAAGAATAATGTCAAAATGAAACTTCTTTAAAGTGAATTCTGCTGTGTAGTCAAAGCTGTTATAGTGAGTTTCTAGTGTGCTTAATACTAAAACAGAAACTGATATGGCATCAGGCTAAACACTAAGACATCGGAGATTTTTAAGTCCCTTAGATTATAGTGTCATTGGCATGGGAGGGAACAAATATTTTATTTCTTTTGTAACCTTCTGCCTTTCACTATAGAGGACAGGATTTTGCACAGAGTGAGTGGTCAATAAGTTATTGTTGTGGTGACTGCTAGATAATGAGTCATGAAGAACAGCTAAATTAGAGTCAGGAAAAATCCACAGAACTATAGCAATCACGTGTGCTGCATTGAACTTTGAGAGACTAGTCAGAGGATGGCAGTGAGAGAGTAAGATTTTGTACCACTGGTAAGAGTGTTGTTGTGCAGCTATTCCGGAAGTAACAGACTGACTTAATGTGATGTAAGTGTGAATTCAGGAACATAAAGTAGAAAACTCTTGATCTGTTATCACAAATTTCAAAGCAATAATTACAACTGCAAGAAAAGAAATCTTACCAGGTACCTTTGAAATTATACGATCAAAGGTCTTGGCTGGCATCACCTTTGTGTCCGTATGTTTTAAATAACATTTTTTTTTTTAGAGAGTTAAATTGAAATATTTCTTGCAAGGAGGAAATTGGAGGAAGTATTTATACACCCAAGTAAACGTGCAATTCAGATATATTTTCCTTCAAAATCAAGCCGCTTAGTAAATGTGATTTTTATCTTTCAAACTTCAACGGCAATTTTCATGTTAATCTCGTAGACATTTCATGGTGTGTGTGTGTGTGTGTGTGCGTGTACTTAAGAGTAATGTCATCACATGTGAAATGGCAATGATTTGAAAATATTAATGTTCTTACAAGGTTAAGGTGATCTTTCAACATATCTGTGCCTGCTTAGGCAATGGAGGGTTGAGGACTCTGGAAAGGGATCTAATTTGGGGGTTCCCTTGCATGCACCTGAAATTCTGTCAAGCAGTCGTGTCACATTGAACCGGTGGAGCAGGATGGCAGGAGAAAAATAAATGCTCGGTTTTAGATGCTTTTATTAGCCAGCTAGGGAAGTCTCTCAGCCAAAGTAGATAATAAATCGTACCATCAGGTAGCTTTAGTCTTAAATGCAGTCAAATAAGTGATGTTCAGAGGACAGAATCAAGGCTGTAAAGAGGTAGAAGAGGCTGTAATCCCTGTCCCTGCTCCTGTCCCTGCTCAGCTAGATGACATGGGGTGAGGATGTAGAAGGAAAGGAAAGGGTACCAGTTTGCTTACCTGGTTAATCCTGACAGAGTGCCCTAACGAGAGCATATCTGATTAAACTATGTTGAAGTTAACAGAAGGTAACTGGCTTTTTCCCACTATCAAACAGGTAGGAGCAAATGAGAAAGACCAATATTTTTTTCACAACATAAAGCTACTATACTACTGTCCCTACCTGAAAATTATGTTTATATTCCTGCCCACTTCCTTTATTATTTATTATTTTTTATTTTTTAAAGATTATATTTAATTATTTGAGAGAGAGCTAGAGAGAGAGAACATGAGCAGTGGGGGAAAGGGCAGAGGAAGAAGGAGAAACAGACATCTTGCTGCCCAGGGAGCTTAATGTGGGGCTGGATCCCAGGACCCTGAGATCATGAACAGAGCTGAAGGCAGATGCTTAACCCACTGAGTCAACCAGATGCTTCCCTGCCCCCTCCCTTTAAACCTGAAATTCATTTGATATATATCATCATTCTGCACAGAGTAGAGAAAGTTTTATAAAAATATGCATTTCCAAGTTCACTGAGCTATGAAGAAATAAAGATTCCAAAAATATCGAAAAAGTGTTGCTATTTAAGGGGGAAAAAAGAATAAACAAAACCAGAAAAATTTTTTCCCATACACCCCTGAACAAAACAAAATTGGGAAAGTTTTAAATGGCAAAATTTTGTGTAGTTCAACATTTTAAATGTATATTCCCTTCATTTTGTTTACCACCCATCCTCCTCCTCCAACTCATTTCCCACTTTCTATTCAACAATAAACTTGATAATTAAGTTTTGAATCTAAATGTCAGGGAGAAGTTCTCTTGATGCCACCACACTTCAAAATGAGTCTTTCCCAAAATTGCATTAAAAGATTGTCTACTCTTCCTCCTGATGATATGGACATCTTGACTCCTCAGATGCCCCAAACTTGGGAAAATCTGCAGAGACACTTGAGTTGATGGAATCATAGCACGGGTAGACCCCTGGTAGTGAGGACTATGTATTCTGTTTAGGTATTTAGGTATTTGATTAGGTATTTGTTTAGGTATTCTGAGCTTCTCCCATGCCTACTAATGTCCGTTATATGGTTATGCATAATCTACCTTTGCATCAATTAATAATGTATGTCCTTTTATATTGAGCCATATTTCACAAATTAAACTGTTAGAATCATATAACTTATGGAGCACTCATTTTGATTTTTAATAACTTAAGCTCTGAGACTATCAAACTTCTCCACTGTTAAATTGAAAATTTTCCTATAGTTCTCACATGATGGCTAGGAATGTAACTAAAAAGGGTATTTGACAGGGAGAGGGGATTTCTAATTTCTAATTATTTCTGGCCCAGGATACAAAAAAATATGGTTGCTCTGTTTTGGCATGCATTATTATTATTTGTGTCTTAAAATAAACAGCTTATCTCTTGGTATTAAGATAAGTTGTTGAGAACTAGTTCTGTGCATTTTATGCTATATATATAATGTAGTGTGGGCACCACATCTTATTTACTGTTAATATACAAAATACCATTGTCCATGCATGCCTCTACATGGAGTTATGTTATCATCATTAAATGTAATACCCTTTTCTGGGGTTTGGTGTTGAGTATACCACAGATAGAAATCCCACCTGCTACAGAATCTGCACAAAGATAACATTGTGCTGAAAATCAATTACAAATTCCAGTTGTAATTCATTCATGTTTTCTATATCTAACAATGATTTCTTCTAAAATGAATAAAGAATAATTTTTGGCAAGTAGAGAATGGAGGGAAAGAGAAATCAAATGGCCAGACTAAATGAAACTCTATTATAAACATAAATACTGTTTAGAATTATTCCATTCACGCTTTCTTTCTTTTTCTTTGTGTTTATCAAAATATATATTGCAGTCAGTAAACAAAAATTTATTTAAAATAATTTATTGTAAATAGCCATAGGAAAGCCAAGCCCTTCAGGTAGTCTTCTAACACACTGGGGCAGTAAGAGTGCAGGAAATGGCTTCTAAACCAGGACAACCTAAGAATCAAAAGTGCCTTGCCATACTTATTCTGTTCTGAAAGGATTATGACAAAGAATTACCTCTTCCTTATTTTCCTATGTTTTGAGAAATTATTCACAGAGCAGTCATATAGTTAAGACAAGTGTGAGTTCTTTATTCAGGCAAAAACATTCTTTTAGATACAGATGTAGTGAAAAGAAGGGCCATAAGCATCCCAATGTTCATAGCAACAATATCCCTAATAGCCAAATTGTGGAAAGAGCCAAGATGCCCTTCAACAGATGAATGGATAAAGAAGATGTGGTCCATATATACAATGGAATATTACATAGCCATCAGAAAGGATGAATACCCAACTTTTGCAACAACATGGATGGGATTGAAGGAGATTATGCTAAGTGAAATAAGTCAAGCAGAGAAAGTCAATTAGCATATGGTTTCGCTTACTTCTGAAACATAAGAAATAGCATGGAGGACATTAGGAGAAGAAAGGGGAAAATGAAGGGGGAGTAGCAGAGGGGAAGATGAACCATGAGAGACTGTGGACTCTGAGAAACAAACTGAGGGTTTTAGAGTGGAGGGGGGTGGGAGGTTAGGTTGGCCCAGTGATGGGTATTAAGGAGGGCAAATATTGCATGGAGCACTGGGTGTTATATGTAAACAATGAATCTTGGAACACTACATCAAAGACTAATGATATAATGTATGGGGACTAACATAACATAATAAAAAATAACAGTTATTTAAAAATGTTAAAAAACAATAAAAACATTCTTTATGAAGAAATCACTTAAAGTAGTTTTGAATGGTGCCATGTAAAATGAGACATTTTGACAAATAATGTGGAAGAGAGTATGAGAGCACTCTAGGTAAAGATTGAGCATGAAGCAGCATGTGACTTGACATTTTATCTATCTATTATCTATAAATCTATCTATTAATTTAATATATAAGTCCATCTATCTATTGAGCTAAAAGAGTGCAATAAATCTGAGATTAGAGGGAGCGATGGAAAATATTCCATGCCATTGATAAGAGTTGATAATTACATATATTTTTAGGTAGAAAATAGGTTGTTAGCGTATGCTTTTGAGCAGATTGATAATATGGGGATATTATAATTTAAGAATGTAATATGGCTTTCCAAAATTTTGAACATGATATTGATTAAGAATACATTTTACATTAAACTCAATCCCCTTACTTATGAAAAAGTTATTTCATGAAACGTTACTTATCCTGACCATCTACAAAGAACTCTGATGTTTTCTCTTCTGTTCTCTTACATTTCTGTTCTGTTTTGTTACAAAAATATTAGTCTGCCTTCATTACATCTACTTCATAATGTGTCTCTGGAGTTCGAAAAATACTGCCGTAGCAATAGTAACTATTGATAATATATAGGAAAGATTAACTTGAAGAGAGGCTAACATGGGAGGATTAGCCATCGAATAATAAAGACATTAAATTGTGGCATGCTTTGATGTTATGAGGGAAATCATGAAATGCAAGAAATAGCATAAACATTAGAGAAGATATTTATATCTAAAACACTGACTATAGCTGCAGGAAATAAATGGATTTCCTTGTGTGTGTGTATGTGTGTCTATTTGTCTGTCTTTCTATCTGCCTCTTGTCAGAGTGTAAGTTTCACTGTGGCAGAGACTTTATGATTCTTGTTCACTGCTCTGTCTCCAGTCACTGCAAAGTTATCAGGCACATAGTAAGTGCGGAAACAGTATTTGTTGAAGAACAAGGCAACTATAAAAGATAACTAAAATATTAAAATGGCAAACATCATTAACCTAAAAACTCCCTTTACATTCATCAAGCCAAAGTGTCTTATGTGTTTTTTGTTTTCTTTATCCTTTTATTAAAAATGGAGTAAAATATTGATTTCATTCCAGTAAATAAAAGTTTATTCATTCCCACTGTGATGAAATATATTATGAAATTTGAAAAATATAAGCTGTTTTGTGATGACATAATCAACCTCAGGGACTCCACTTATGATCAGGTAAATAATCAAGGAATTGCCTTGAAAAAAATAAAGTATAATTATAAAGAGGCACAAACATTATCTTATTTATTTTCATACCTTCCAAACCCAGCAATGTGACTGGCAACAAGGGCTTAATAAATGTTTCAAATATGCAAGACTAATCTTTCTCTTATTTTTTTCATATTGAACATATCATACATGTCTATTTTAGAAGACTAAAAATTACAAATTAGCAAGAAGAATAACCATCAGAGATAACTGCTAATACTGCTAACACATAACACATATGCTTGTGTATATTAGTTTTATTTAATTTTAAAAACAGAAACATTATTGTGCATATTTTATGGCCTTGTTTAAAGTCACTCAAACCTCATCAACCTTACCCATTTCATAAGGTTATTATGAGGAGAAAATGGGAAAAATGCATGTATAGGACTTAATATAGTGCCTAGCATATAAAAAGATATCAACAAATGTTAATAACTGCTATTGAAATCATACTGTTTTATAATCTGTTTTGTATTCACTTAATACATAATAAACATTTTCATACCATTAAATATTACTCTGCAATGTTATTTTAATAGCTTCAGCATATTCCATTATATATAACTATATTTTCACCCATCCTATTTTGTTGGGCATTTAGATTGTCCTTTTCACTATGAAATTCATGCTTCAAAGAACATCCTAATAGATACATGTTTACATACATGAAGCTTATTTGTTTATGATATATTTTTAGATTTTTTCATTTAAAAAATAAGATATACACACCACTTTAAAAAGCAAGTGGTATTATAAGGTTTAAATTGTTAGTAAAAATTGTATTAGTAGTAGTAATATAAGTAACATTTTTTTATTATAAAATAACAGGTGGTGTCTTCTTTCCAACATGCTTAGTTCTGACTTCTTAAGTTCTTAAACCATAGACAATTATGTTCATAACCATTGCTACCATATTCTAAATAATTTTTTTCTCTCTCGCCTTCTCTCTTTTTGTTAACTAGAAATTAGTTACTTTCTAGAAGGAAAACTCAGAAATCTCCCTTCACTACTTTTCTTATCATCTTTTTTGATTAATCAGTATTTAGTATTTACAGCGTAAATTTTATTCACAATGGAGCGCTGTGTAGTACATGAAGATGCATTTCTTCTTCAAAATATCCTTAAAATATATAAAAAAAAGTTTTTAAATATTTCTTTGGAGTTTATTGTGCCTAATTGCATCATTTTTGCTTTACATGAATCACTTGCTAATTACTTTCCAAACTCTCTAACAAAACTGAAATTTTTGTCTTAAGCTTCAGTTATAGTCTATTTCATTTTCTACTTAGAAACATATTTTTTGGAACCATTTCTCCTTGACATTTCTCTGGTAATTCTATTTTGCAATTTATTTTCCTTTGTGTGTATATGTGTGTGTGTGTGTGTGTGTGTGTGTGCGTGTGCACACGCATGCTAGGCTAAGTCCTAGATGCCATGCCTTACAGTCTTCTGTTTTCTTTTTCATGTTTGTGGGTCACATTTTCTAATTGATGACTGTAGATGGTAAGCTGTTTTGAGACCTTGCATGTCTGATATTTCTTTATCCTCTATCTCAATTGATATTGTGGGTCAATAAAGAATTTGAGATTAAAAAGAAGTCTGTTCTGAGAATTAGGACTTTGTTTCATTGTCTTCCAGCTCTTACTGAAAATCTCCAATCATTCTGATACCAACACAGGAGAATGTAACTGACCTTTCACTTTGAAAGCTGACCAAGAGGACCTTCATGTTCCAGTCAGTGTGACTAATTTGTGAATCTTCTCCAGCACAAAAATGTCTTTCTCGAGGACATGGGACCATCCTTTTGAACATAATCATAGCAAGATATAACATCCCTATCTTTCGGTCTCTTTGGGAGGGTAGGAGTCTAACTTTCCAAAGTGCCAGTTAGCAAACCCAGGTCGCATAATCATACAGATGGCATTCCCTTCCCAAGTCCTCCAGTTCTTTTCTGTTAACTTACCCCAGCATTCAAAATGCTCCTGGGTGCCTGGGTGGCTCAGCAGGTTAAGCCTCTGCCTTCAGCTCAGGTCATGATCTCAGGGTCCTGAGATCAAGCCCCACATCGGGCTTTCTGCGCCACAGGAAGCCTATTTTCGCCTGCTTCTCTGCCTACCTATGATCTCTGTCTGCCAAATAAATAAAAATAAAATCTTAAAAAAAAAATGTTCCTGTCTTTATTTCAGTAGACTTAATTGAGTTCAGTCTCTCTCCTGTAATTGCTGCAGTCTTGACAGCCATGCAATAATATTGAATAAAATTTTCCTTGCAGTTTTTATCAAGCCTCTGTTTTTCCTTGACAAGGCATTTTGAATTACCATTTTATCCCTAGTATTCTTAATGTGTTATATTGTGACTGACTGTCCTCTGCCCCATACTTGTTACCTGAGTACACTCTGTGATGTTTTGATCTACAAATTCATTTCTTTCAATTATAGGAATGTTGATTTTTGAAAATAATTCATTTAAGAATCTATTTCTTTTTGTTTTATTTTTTCTGTTTATAAAATTTGTATTATTAGTTCTTGAACCTTGTAGCTCAACCCTTTCATTTCCTTGTATTTTCTATAGCATGCCTATGGCTTTGTCTTTTTGTTTGGGTTCTGGGAAATCTTCCATTTTAATTTCCAAATCTTATAAAAGATTTATTGCTGATAAAACTTTCATTTAATTTCCAGAACATTTTCCTCTGATTTTTATTTTTCTATTTAATATTATCTTTTAACTGCAATTTTTGATTCTCTTATCTAATGTAATAGCAGTTTGTTTGGCTGTGGGTTTTCTTTGAATCTGACATTATATATTTCATCTATGGCCTCCCCTCCCATATATATATATATATATGTATATATATATATATATATATATATATATATATTTACATATATATATCCCATATATATATATATATACATATATATATATATATATATATATGTATGTTTGCCTAATAGAAAACTTCCTTGGATGCCTGGTGGTTAGTGGCAATCACTTTATATTTAAGTAAGATATTAAAAGTTTACTGGAGAGGTGCCTGAGTGTCTCAATCAGTTAAGCGTCTGCCTTGGACTCAGGTCATGATCTCAGGGTCCTGGGATTGAGCCCAGCATTGGGCTCCCCACTGAGTGGGAAGTTCTTTCTCTCCCTCTGCCCCTCCCACTCTGCTCATGCTCTCTCTCTCTCACATAAAAAAAATAATGGATAAAAAAACAAAACCCATCAGTATGTTGCCTACAAGAAACTCATTTTAGACGCGAAGACACCTCCAGATTGAAAGTGAGGGGGTGGAAAAATAAAATATTTTTTTAAAATTGGACTGGAAGCCCTATGAGTATGTGTAGAGGAGAGAGGGCGTTATCAATTTCTGAACATCATTATGTATGATTAGGTGGAGAATCCAGGAATGTAGTTGAGGGAGGCAGTACCCTGTGAAAATAAAAATAAAAATAAAAGCTTTAGTTATTGGGTTAGGAAAACAATCTTGCCTGCATGTTACTCTGAGAAAAAAAAAAGTTGAAGAAATGGGGCTGGGCCTGAATTTTTAATATGAAAATTATTAGATAATTATTCTCTTTCAATAAGAAAGTGCTTTTCTATTGTCTTCAACTGGGCCTGGTATCTCCCAGTACTGCCATTATGTTTTAATCTCTCCGAATAAAACTTCCAACTTTTGTTTGGATGAGAGAGAGAACGAGTGACCAAGATTTAAACAGTGAGAAGGCATCTTGGCATCCACCTCAAAGTTTTTAACTTGTCCACTGGATTTGCCCATGCTGTCCCTCTCCTTCAGGGGACCCATTATGTCCTCTTCATGAGACATTATTCACAGCCCTGGAGGAGACTGAGCTGGTTTTTATTGCCCTACTTCTCCACAGGCTTCCACTACCTTCAATGTGCTAGATTTTTCTTACCTAGCTATTCCATCCTTAAGTATAATTATTTGCATGCAGGACACATAAGATAATCTGTACTTACAAGTTTCTCTGTCTTGGAAGAAATGTGTTTAAGGATCTGAAAAATGGCATTCAGTGCACCCGGGACATGCCAATGGGAATGCGAATTCCAGGAAAGATAGAGCCTGATGCCATTCACTTTTATAATGACTTCAGTACCACATGCAATGGCCTGGGTGTATATACACATCACAAGCCTATAGCAGGAGTAGAATACTTAGAAGAATGCATGACCGGCATTATTTTCAGAGTAGATGAGTAAATAAAATCATTCCATAATATGACATTTTTTTCCCAGTATTATTATTTTTCTGAATGTAAGGTTGCAACCACTTTCAAAAGAATGTCCACAGGAAGGCATGATTGCCTTCAGTTCTAAAATGTGTAAAGTACTTTAGGGCCATTAAGAATTGAATTCCAGTGAAATGAACTGAAGGGAAACCCACAAAGTTTCCACTTCATATCCTGCTTAGCTTCAGTTATTTTTCCCAAATGGGGTAACAACTGCCTTGAACATCTAAATATTTTCTCCTGAGAGTTAGAAGTTCTTACACTTGTAGGAAAACAAAACAAAACAAAACAGAAACAAAAAACCTCACTCCGATACCATCTAGAAAGAAAATAGAACAAAAATAAGTACCTACAAACATATGAAGCAAAATTTTGGAGTAGTTTAAGGAGGTGTTATGAGTTTACATACTGATTTATTCATTTGTTTCTTTTTAAAAAAAGTTATTTAACTTGCTTCACCTGTAAACATGGTATTTGAACCATGACAGCCCATGTGTTTATCTTAAAATATATATTTGTTTGCTATAGTGCCTCATAAACTGTTCCTTTTTGGGTTAAAATAATCTCATAGATCTTACATTCTAATAAACAGATGAAAGCAAGATAGCATAAGGTATCAAGGAAGAAAAGAAAAACGTGCTAATGTTGTGGAGACCTGGAGAGCTAAGGTAGATTGAATCATCAAAGAAAGTCTCCCCGAAGCGGTGACGTTTGAGCTGAGATTTGAATGATGAGGAGAAGCCTAGTAGTAAAAATCTTCATGGTGGGAAAATGCAAAGAAGACCAGGTGGCATGAGGGGACTGTGTCTGTTGGGAGAAGAGGTGTAAATGAGCAGAGGATGTTAGGGTAGAAAATAAAGAGCAACTATCCTTCTACCTCCTGCCTCCCCCAACCAAAAAAACCAAAAGAATTAATCAAGGGAGAGGAAGACAAAAATAGGGTAGCAACAAAAGAGAATCAGTGAAAACAGGTGGTCACAGAGAATCTGCGGAGGTTAAAGTATAACTGGCTCCTAGTTGAGACCAGGGTTAAGTCTGTGAAATGATCGACCTCAGCATCGGCATCGATCAGCACAGGCTGCGGTTACAAACAAAAATTTTAGTGATGCAGACATGTGCGCTGTGTGACCAGGGGCAAGTTCTCTATGGAAGACTGAGTTTGCTCATCTGTGAAGTAGGAAGAACAGTATCTATGTGACACGGTTATAACGATGCAAATTAAGAAAAGAATCTCCTCAAAATGTATAACATCTTGCCTGGCTGGTACTAAAAGTGTGATAAATGCTGTATGGGCTCTATCAATATTATTTAAATGTGATAAATAAAATTTAAGTAAGACAGATACTTTTGTTCCTTTTTCTGTCTTCGAAAATCACATGAAGCTGAAGCCTATGTAACTTAATCCTGCTTTGAAAGGGGCTTATAGTTATTTACTTATTTTTGTGTTCATTGTTTTTTGTTTTTTTACTTTGAGAAATCCGATTACTTTTGTAATCTCCTGTTCTACAACCACTTTGCAGCAATTTTATGTGCAAGGTCCTGTGTGGATTTATTCTAATTTGACCAGATTGTACTTGGAAGGCTGCAAAACGCTGCAAGATCCCAGCACCAGTTTTATCCCTCCTGTGGGCATTGGCCAACATGACAGTTCTTTGCTTCATGGTCACACCTACTGCTTCCCCTCTCTGCCTCCCAAGTCCCTCGGCTGTAAGAATTACAATCCCTGTCTGTTTCGACCTGCAAATCCTTTCTAATTTTTTGCTGGCTTTGTGCTCAGGTGAGGATGTAACACTGCTACTCCCTCCTATTAGAACTGAGGCCTCTAGAGAATGACACAGTCCAGAGCAGAAATGCACAGACCAAGAAAACAAAGAGTTCTTGTAAATGGAGCCCGAGTCTAATCAAATGTTGGTAATATCCGTCTGTAACCTTTTTTCTGATGAGTGAATTTGCACAGCTTAACCCCATGTTCCCTGATCACTTTATGTATGTCTTCGCTTTCTGCAACATAATTACTGGAAAATTTCAAATCTTTAATTGGACTTAATTAGATTTTTTATCATTTCTATGTGATTAAAAAAAGTATATTTATTTATTCTACACATCCTAAAAGAAATATTTGTTAGGAACAAAGCCAGTACATTTAGGAAAATTTCAGAGTTATTATATTCATCCATTAAATTTCCCAACATATAATTGGATAATGCTTTCTATAATTCACACCCCCCAAGTGAACTGGGGGGGGTGACAGTTCATTTACCAGGTATTATTTTCTGTTATTAAACAGAATAGAATAAAACTCCTTCTGTTTACATTTAAGCTTAGTACTTCATCTCTTTTTCAAACCGGTCTTAATTAAATCTAAGAACTCCCTGCAATGAATGGTTTCCTTGTTCTATATGAATACTTACTCATTAAAACTGAAAAAAAAAAAATTAAGGTGATAACATTTCCTTACTGATATTTATGTTTTTTCATAACAAATTAGAATTGTGCAGATATAATGTCTCATTTAGCATTCTGCCTGTCCATTTAGAAAAATTCAATATTGTCACTAATTGTATTTGACAGTTGGAAAAATAGCGAGTCATCTGAGACAGTGTATATTAAAATACTTCTGAATTTCATATATTTATATTTCTATGGATTTCCATAAGATTTTCTTTTTTTTTTTTTAAAGATTTTATTTATTTATTTGACAGACAGAGATCACAAGTAGGCAGAGAGGCAGGCAGAGAGAGAGAGGAGGAAGCAGGCTGTCCGCAGAGCAGAGAGCCCGATGCGGGGCTCGATCCCAGAACCCTGGGATCATGACCTGAGCCGAAGGCAGAGGCTTTAACCCACTGAGCCACCCAGGCGCCCCCCTCCATAAGATTTTCTTACAGGTTCATTTTAAACAGTAATTTCACGGTGGTGCAAGAATGATAATAAAGAAATAATAAAATTTGGGGAACATTAAAATTATAAATAAACTTCATATATAAAATGGCATATATTTCATTTCACCTACATATTTATGATAAATAGCTATTTCTAAAAATATTAAAATTTCTCAGGATGGACAAAGTTAAATTGTGTTAAAATTTTAATAAAATCAAACTGTCTATTACAAAATGTGACTTCTAAAATAAAATGACTGAAATGGACATAAAGATAGTCTTTGAGTCTAAATCCAACATAATGTGCAACTTCTTATTTTTATTAGATATAACCTATAGTTTCTATTTCATGGAAATATTTTTTAAAAGACTGTACTTAGAACTTTCATGTTGTCACTTACATCAAGCTTAATCATTTTCCAAAATTAAAATTATATCAGCAACTCCTACTTTTCAGATTTTCAACACTGCTTAATAAAAAGATACAAAACAAAATAACAGAGGGACTAAAACTGGGCTCTATTTCTGCTGAAAGAGGGCTGCACTTGGGCAATTAACACGTAAATAAAGAATAGATCTGGTAAGATTATAATTCGAAAATTCCAGCTTAGTCTGCTCCTAACATGACAATGTTTTTAATCAAAACATGTAATAGAAAGTCCTATTTTCTTCTTCCCTGTACCCTTTCCTCTTTTGTAAAAATACAGTCTCCATAGTTACTTCTTGACAATCGGTACAACCAATTCATCATAGCACATTGCAAAGCATCTTGTGCATTTACAATGGTGTAATTTAAGTATGTTTAAAAAGGAATACTTATTATTTTATCTGCCAAGATATTATTGTTACAATTCCTTATACTTAAACATATCGTGAACACTAACATGGAGCATTAAAATATGCTTGCAAAAGATTTGACTTCTTAAAATCTAGTTGCCTCACAAAACATCCAAGGTTTGCCAAATTTCTGAAAGTACAGGGAAATTGTCTTTAATGGTATATGAGAACCCACTGATACCGACATGTCATGATTTTTTCTCTCTTTGGAGAGTGATGGAATTATTCTTGGATAAATTACGTTATAACCTGTGACCCATTGCAATATATCCTTCTTCAATCATTGGCGTGGAAGATAAGCAGACGGCGACTTGGGTGACTTTGTTGAAGTTCTCTGATATGGTTATGTTGTGCTTAAAGATTCTATGAATAAATATCTTATTGTATTATTATAAGTCCATCATTAAGGAGTTAATCAAGTATGAGATTTATTTACTGAAATTGAGAAGATTCTTGTTTCCCATGTTCCAAATGTGGTAGACGAGGAGTTGTGACCAAATGTTAGAGAGGCCCTGAGATCACAGAGTGAAGTGAGAATATACCTATAAGAGCTGTGTTGCATGGTATGGGGGACACGCTCTGCCATTTTCATCCTTTGCCAAATGTGAAGATTCCACAACATCTCAGGAATCGACTTGCCAGAATATTTGAAAACTCCCACTTTAGGCAGAAGGACAAGTAATTGTGTGGGTAAAACTAGCACTGGAAAATGAGATAAATGATCAATGAAATTCATATTGCGATCTGTCTCATTATTCACAGAGGATCAAATATGGTGTTGCCCGGAGGTAATGGGGGGGTCCTCTATATTTGGATAGCTAGGATTGTTAACTATGGAACTGAGGAGACAAGGGAAAAGAACCTTTCATTTCTTCCACTGCTGGAGATTCCTGTAGCCGAGGTTTTCTCGTCAGCAGTGAGTCATTCGCCCCAGTCAGATGTGATTCTGTCATTGTATATGACACAGCACTGACGTATCTACTTCTCATCCTTGCTCATGATTTCTCTCACTGAATGTCTCTGGCTCAGTAAATTGTAGTTTGTCCAGTGCTTTGGGGATTTATAAATGGCTCTGACGAACATTACCTGAGATAAAGACCCTCACAGAATCAGTTCTATGACACCCCAGTATTAATTAGATCCCTCATTTCTTAGAAACTGAAAATCTTGCCACCTACTCAGGTGCTTTCAAAAGAATAGAGACACTACCTAAATCAACATCAGGGTTTGCATTCTGAGTCCTAAATATAGACTTCAACCTTATACTGTCTGCAAACCTCTTCTTATTATTTACTGTTGAAGGAAGTAACAATCCTGACCGAATGATTGACCCACAGTTTTTCAAGGTAGTAAAGTAGTAGAAGCATAGATCCAATAGACAGAGCTGAAATTTTCACATCAGTTTCTGCATATATTACAGAACCATCTGATTGGCGCTCCCCATGCTCTGCAACGAAAGGGCTTTTTGTTAAAGTTTTTTTTTATTTAGTTTTCATCAAAATTAGGGATTTCTATCCTAAAATGTATACCAAAACAGCATTCCTATACAGATGAGAGAATGGAGGGAGATATTTGAAAATATACCTTATATGACTAAGACTCGCAGTTGCCCTCCTTGCTTATGTATGACAAAGTTAAACATAGATACTCCAGATTCCTATCTCTTGCCCTGTAAATGATTAGCTGAACCATTTGTACTTGCTGACCAATCTGGAAACAATATCAGACTTTACAAAATTTAGTTTTAACTCTCTCCTTCCACTAGGACCCTGATCACACTCCATCCCTGCACTCACCCTGTGCCAAGATAAAGCCCCCTGCTTTAGGTAGCCTCCTGAGAATCAACTGGCCCCTGGAGAAACATTTTCCAATGATCGATCTATCTACAGCTGGCTCTTTCTAGACATGTTTATTCCTCTCTATAAAAGGAAATTCCTTTTGGGGCACCTGGGTGGCTCAGTGGGTTAATCCACTGCCTTCAGCTCAGGTCATGATCTCAGGGTCATGGGATGGAACCCTGCATCAGGCTCTTTGCTCAGTGGGGAACCTGCTTCTCTCTCTCTGCCTGCCTCTCGGCCTACTTGTGATCTTTCTCTGTCAAATAAATAAATAAAATCTTTTTTTAAAAAAAAGGAAATTCCTTTCTACTTAAACTTTAAGTTCTCTTCTCCTGACTACAAGGGTCCCCTTCTTATTACACCAATTCTTTCAAGTAAAGTCTGCTACCTAAGTTTAGGCTTGTTTTAATTTGACAAAATATACATAAGATCACATCACTCCTCTGCTCAAAATTCCCCCTTACACTTAGAGTCAAACCAAAGACGTCACAATGGTCAAAATGTGAAAATTTCTAAGCAGGATATATAAAGCTTCAGATAACCCAAATGGACAAAATATAGAGGTTTTTTGTTTGTTCTTTCCACTTTGAGATTCTATATCATGTTTTTGAATTTCTATTATCACTTATTTTGCTTATAGTTAGTGGAGCTTTTGAACTATCTTTTTAAATTTTCCCCTCAGAACAGATGACATATGAGAGGTTTAGTCAAATGAGTTCTTCTTTCTTGATTTATATTTTTCTTTACTTCATTGAAGACTTCCTGGCCATTTTGATGGACTTCTCAAATGTTCACACATTCCTGTAAAATCTAACAGATTTCTAAACTCATGATATTTGTTTCTGAACCTAATTTGAAACTGTGTAAGTTGGTATATTTCATTATGATGCAATAAATATTAATGATTAGAACTATTATTACAAAGGGAAATGTATGTCTCCTTGATCAAAGACAGAACTAAACCTTAAAAAAAAATACTCTTGAAACTCACACACACCAAAAAAAAAAAGAAAGAAAGAAAGAAAGAAGAGAGTATTAATTAAGACCACAGGTGCCTTCAGAGTCTTATTATTTTAAAAAGTAGTATATTAATATCAATCTATGCAGAGAAATGGCCTGCTATTTTATGTCACATTTATCAGGAAACAGAAAAACACTTCAAAAAGATAGGACCTAAATTATTTCTAATGTAAGCCTTACAAATGAAAAAAAAAGTATTTTCAGTGATGTTTGTGGCCATATGTAGTCTACATTTTATACACAGGCTATATATGTGATATACTGCTATATATATGATATACTTGTCAGCCTGAAAATAAAAACCTACAATTAGAGAAAAGGAGCTATTATTTGGGAGTAAAGAATTACAATTTGGAGAGCACAGATACCCAAATAGTGTTCCTGCTTATAGGGTAAAAGCAAGGAGGTTTTATGAGGAAAGGAAGTTGTGGGGTCATTACTTGAGTTAAGCATAACAAAAAGTTTTCTGTGGGTATTTTAACAAACTAAGCTACTCTGGATTATACATTGATGACTACTGATTCTAACCTCAGAAAATTCACAACCATCAGACTTGTGCTCAGGATGTCCATTCTTTTAAAGCTGACTTCTCAAACAATTGCTTCAAACACAATTTTTGCTTTGCCCAGTCCAAAAGTTTTGGCACATTCAAAGAAGAGCACATAAAACAGCTTTTCTAAGTAGTGGGTTCTCTGACTGTTATCTTAAAATGGCTCCAGTGTTCTCAGTTTGTCACATGCGATTCTATTCATATGATTTTTATAATTAAGTTCACAGAAATTCTTGACAAGAAGCACACCTCTAGTGGTGGACATTGAGGATAGTGAATTGATTGCTTTGTTATCTAGCCTAATACTAGGCACCAAAATGCTACCTAAGCTAAGGAGGTTAAAGAATAAGGAGAAGCAAACCGTATCTTCTGGTATTTTCCAAATGTAGTCTGTGTAAGTATCACATGTTAATAATGGAAATTTCTAGTGCATGCTAGAAATTCTGGAAGGCATAAGGTCTAAAATGGCTCTTGGAATCTGCATTTTTAAAACCCAGGTTATCTTGATGCAGATATCTGTAAGATCTACCTACAGACTTTACTGAACAGATTTCTGGAAAACAATGCTTTGAAAGAAACTGTTAATTTCATATACATTCAAAATTACCCCTATAACTCTAGTTGGCAAAATGGTCCTGTTGAAATTGTCAATGGGATTTTATCTCAGAAAATAGTTCTCTCTAGTTAATGCAGGTAGTGCTTAAGTGGCACCCTAGGAAATTTAGCTAGCCATATTTACTGCAGTGCATTGAATGGTGACCTCTGAAATTTATGTCTATATCCTAAGTTCCAGAACTTGTGACTGTCACCTTATGTGGTTAAAAAAAAAAAAAAGTATGTGAGTGGAATTAAGAATTTCAAAATGAAATTATCCTGGACAAGCCAGATGGGTCCTATATCCAGTGACAGGTGTTTTAATGAAAGAAAAGGAGAGGACACAGATACATGGGAAAGATTATGTGAACAGAGTCAGATAAAAGTTATACAGCCACAGGCCAAGGAATGCCTGAAGCCACTGGAACCTGGAAGAGGGAAGGAAAAAGCCCCCCTACAAAGCCTTCAGAGGGAGCACAGGCTTGCCAAAAAAATAGCTTGATTTTGCACTTCTGGTCTCAAGAACTATAAAAGAATGAATTTCCGTTGTAAGCTACCCAGTTTATGGTAATTTGAACAGCAGCCTTAGAAAACTAATATGTGTGCAATGTGAAACATCTTGTTTATAGGACTTTACAATGGTGCCATTCACTAGAAACATATTACCAATTTCTTATCCATATCTATTATGTTACTCTTCACTTATCTGCTTTTACACAATATCTAATGCAACTAAAGGGAGTAGGCATTTTACAAGCTGACCTAACTAGACATACCATTCCATGCATGATAAAGAAAAAGGGAAAATGAAAATGTAAGACATACAGATAAAGATGACAAATGAAACTGGATCAGAAATAGTTCTCTTGTGATAGCAAATTAAATATAGAGGAAAGCAACAAAAAGCATAAAAAAGAAATAATCTAATACCTAAATCTAAATAAATAAGGAGCAATTTTTAAGGATGATTATGACATAACTTTCTGACCCAGTTCACACAAAAGCAGTAAAAATGATTTAGTAACATCTAAATTACTTTGCAGCAATTCTCTTAACCTACAGAGAAGCATAAACTGGGCATCCTTATGTTTTTCATTTGGGAATGAAGAGTGGTAGAGATTTCTTCTGGGAGAGACAGATAAAATGGGGAAAGAAACAACTTTACTTAGAGCCCAAATGTTCATTGACTGATGAATAGATAAAGAAGATGTGCTATATATGTACAATGGAATATTACTCAGCCATCAAAAAGAATGAAATCTTGTCATTTGCAATGATGTGGTTGGAGCCAGAATGTGATATGCTAAGAGAAACAAGTCATTCAGAGAAAGACAATACCACATAGTTTCACTAATATGTGGAATTTAAGAAACAAATTGGGTGAACAAAGGGGAAAGGGGGGAAAGAGGGGGAGAAAACCATAAAAGACTCTTAACTACAGAGAATAAACTAAGGGTTGTTGGAGGAGAGGTGGGAGCAGAATGGGTGGTGGGTATTAAGGAGGGCACATGCTGGGATGAGCACTGAGTACTGTATGTAAGTGGTGAATCACTAAATTCTATTCCTGAAACCAATATTACACTATATATTGACTGACTAGAATATAAATGAAAACCTGAAACAAACGAACAAACAAAAAACATTATGATTTCCAAGATTAAAGACCACCTTGGGAAATTTTTTTTCTTAAGCCCAAGGATCCCTTGCATTAGCACACAATACACCCACAGGAAGTAAACTTGAACCCACTGCATTTGACACACAAATAAAGAGACCAGGTCATCCAACCAAGACCTTATGTGGGCCTTTAATAGTTTCCTCCCACCATCTCAGACAAAGGTACTCAGAAGAAAACAAAACAATTCATAATGCAGATAAAAAAATTCAAGGAACATTCACTGGAACAAAGACTGTGATCTTTGAACCAGTCTACATGTCCCTAAACTCATGCTCTCCAAACTTCCAACAGACATATAGACACAGATAGTTTTAAGGACAGATTCTCAAATTCCTCAAGCACTCATTTACAAAATGGTTCTGCCTTAGAATAGTTTATTGTCTAGATATAATGTTGGTTTTCTTTTCCTCTTCAGCTCTACCCCACCAAGAAAAAATTATCACAAATCTCATTGTAGTGCATTGTCCTGGGACCTAAAATTTCCTAGGATGTCAAAGTGGTCATGGTAATCATAGACAATAATGAGGAACTCCTAATCAAGTATCCATAAACTCTATCTTTAACCTAAGTTTTTGGAAACAATTTATAGAACATTCATTAGATAAAAAAAATATCAAAAATCACTGTATTGGGTTAGAGAAGGTGGCTTTAGGTGAAAGAATAGCAGAATAAATATCATTTGATGGGATTCATTCAATTTTTTAAACACTCTTGTAAAATTGAGAAAGGAACTGAATCTAAGGACTGGATACCATATGTTCTTGCAAATCAAATTATTTCAAATCCTTTGCCTCCCAAAAATTGCAGGGAGGAGAGTTATGGTTCTACCAAGATAAAACAGTTCCATTTCTTCCAGATTCTCTTAGTTCCAGAACTAAAAAATTGTGGAAATCATGCATCACATAAGCATAGGAAGACCCTAGAAGGTAGAAAGAAGAGGAGCTGCCTAGTGTCCTCAGAACCTGAGATGCCACTGTTGAGTGCTTGGGGTTTTCTCATTGCTTTCTCTATATGCTAGACAGGGTACTGCAGGATCCTCCAGCTAACGCCACCACCAGGCCCAGATCCAAAACCTCCAAGGAAAACATGTTCACCCTGGTCAGAGGAACAGGAAAAGGAGGGCCTTACAACAAAACATTTAAAAAACAATTTTTAAGATGTTATTTATTTGTTTGTTTAAGAGTAGGAGAAAGAGAGAGTAGGTTGGAGGGAGAGCAGAAGGAGAGGGACAAGAAGACTCCAGATATAGCACAGAGCCTGATGTGGGGCTTAATATCACAACCCTGAGATCATGACCTGAGCCAAAACCAAGAGTCAGATGCTTACCTGACTGAGCCACCCAGGCATCCCACAACAAAACATTTTTAGTAATACACACCTTACCCCATTCATGGAAAAACCTTACCACCATAAACATGCTTTCAGTTGGATAATGCAGGGAGCTGATTTTCCACCCTTACCTCTGGCTCCTTACCAAATCCCTCCCACTGATGGGCAAAGACTGAGCGAGAAGTTGATCTTTCATCTTCTATCTGGCAGAAATAGGCAGTGCTCAGAGTTTCATCCCAATATCAATGGCATCAATCAGCGGAAGAAACAGAATTTCCTAAGATGATGCAAGGTGGGGCTGCTAATCACCAACATGCTTCACCCCATCTGCAGTGTCTGCAGGTCCAGGGGAGCCTCCAGTTCACCAGATGTTACCAAGAGTGAGAAAGGTGTTGCAAACTGGGGCTGGCAGGCACTCCTTGTCCTGCCACCCCTGACACCAGTGAAGGCCAGTGGGGCACTGGACCCCCACATCTCCCTAGCATCACCCAGATGGAGGAAGAGGGAGGTAGGACTGGGTGGCACTGTGCTTCTCCCTCTTCCCTTGGCTGTTTTTAGCAAAACTAACCTTTCTACACACCCTGTAGCAGCAAAGCAATAAGAGTTTCTTGTTTGTTTACCTTTGCTTGTCATGTCAAGGATCAACAAGGACCTGATTTTAAGCCACCCCCAGTCCTCACTCCCAGGAAACAATGAAATGGTACAGGTCAGAGACAGGAACTAAATTTCTAAGCCACCCTTCTGCAACAAGGCAGCATGAGTCAGTGAGCTGAACATCCATGCCCACCCAACTCTTATGCTACACTGCAAAGTAGGACCACTTGCTAAAAAAAAAAAAAAAAAAGTATAGAATCTAGTCTCAAAATGTAATGTCCAAAACACCCAGAAAACAATGGAAAAATCACTCTTCATACCAAGAAAGCAGCAACGCAAATGAGAAAAGACAGTCAGTGAACAGAGGCCAACACCAAGATGAATCAGATGTTGAAATTAACAGACAAAGATTTTAAAGCACCCATCATAAAAATGCTTTAACAAGCAATTAAGAAGTCTCTGGAAACAAAGATAGTGAAGAAAAATCTAATCTAGCTGTCAGCTGATAAATTATTAAAAGTAATTTTTGATGATAGATCATTATATGATTTTTGGCATATAGATCATTATGTGATTTTTGGATGGAGTTCAGATAATTAAGTTACACTTCTATAATAAAATTTCTTCCATTCCCATCTATTTGTTTATGTGAACAGATTTTCTCAGAGTTTGCACATTGGGAAAAAGGAATAGAATTGTTGCTAAACCACTTCTCATTTGTGCATTGAAAAAGGTTCTTTTTCACATAATTAAGCTAATTAGGAGAAAATGCATCTCACCTCTTACTAGAATGTTCAATTACAGAATTATTTATTGCTTATGTTTAATAATCATTTGTCAAAATTTATAATGTTTTGTTTTGATCAGTTGTATACTAATATATTTTGGAATAAAAACTCAAACCAAAACAACTTTCAGCATATAGGTAAAGAGATCATTTCAACTCATCAGCATACTTCTATAAAGAAGTATGACAGAATTAAAAAAAAATTTTAAGCTTATTGATGTATTTCTATATATTGCTTTGGAAATCAAGTTCAAAAAAACATGAGGAAAATGATAAGTTTTCAAGAAAAGTCTTAGAAACTGAGGACCTCTTGTGTAAACCTACTTCGTGGAAGAGGGAAGGAAGGAGACAAGGAAAGAAGGGAAGGAGAAATACACAAGAAGGGAAGTAGGAAGGAAAGTAATTTCAAACCATGTATATAGTGTGAAACAGGTGCCAAGCGTTATTCTAGGATAACATATAATCATCAATGTAAGCCTATTAAGTAGGTTCCATCATAATCATCATTTTAAACATTAGAAAACTGGGGCACAGCCTTAATTTGTATGATGTTAGTAGTGAAGCTGGTTTCAAACTTTGGCTATTTGCCTCTAAAATCTGTACTCTGAATCACTGTTGTATGCACAGGGATTCAGAACAAGAAAAACAACCAAGATTAACATACTAGTAGGGAATACATAATAAACAGATAAATCCAGTATATGATGGTAGGTAGTGATAAGTGTCAGAAAAAAAAATAAAGTAGAAGATTGTGTTGGAGAGTAAGTAGCTGAAACAAAGTGATATTTTTGATGGTGAATCAGAAAAAAAAAACAAAACTTTTTTTATTTTAAACCAGAAGGATCTCAAGCAAGCCTCATGAAGATCTATAAAGAAAAGTAATTTTAAATGTTTGTAATCCTTTCAAAAACTTTAAGACACAATACAGGAAAAGTAAATTACATCACCGGTGTTCCATTTTGGGCTTCTGTTCTGGGAATCTCACTTCCATTTCAACCCTTTAATCAAGCTACTGTTTTTGAAACAATCCATTGATATCCCAAATATTTGGTGCACTCAACAGTCTTCATCTTATTATGTTTATGTATCAGCAACATAGAAAAATATTTTCATATCTCTCATTCAGTAGAAAAAGAAGGCAGAAAGAAGAGAAACAACTTTGATAACCATTTGGAAAGGTGACATACAATTCAAACCTAAATTCAGAATTTCCATTTTTGTATTGATCATTTTAATCATTTTACAATTAAGTTCTGAAAATGAACTGCACAAAATATCTGAAAGATAAGTGTATTATGAGTCACAATTTTTGTCCTATGTGTTGTTTATTTTCTCAGGGTGTTTTGCTGTTCCCAAGTTTCTATAATATTAAACTAGTTTTAAAGACAATTTTGTAACTTTTAAAAACTATTTTGTAATTTTGTATGTTTTGTAAGTTTGTAAGTTTTGAACTCCTGGACTCTTGAAAATACATTCACCAATATTATTCATAATAAAAACAGGATAATAAGTCAAAAAGCTTTTAGAGAGATAGTATTTTTTTCTGTGAATCTATTCTATAATTAATAAAGTGATTGTGGGTGTGACTGGGTGGCTCCGTGGGTTAAAGCCTCTGCTTTCTGCTCAGATCATAATCCCAGAGTCCTGGGATCAAGCCCCGCATCAGGTTCTCTGCTTGGCAGGGAGACTGCTTCCCTTCCTCTCTCTCTGCCTGCCTCTCTGCCTACTTGTGATCTCTGTCTGTCTGTCAAATAAATAAATAAAAAATCTTAAAAATAGTTTTTTAAAAAAGTGATTGTGTACAATTCATTCTAGTTAGTTGTTACTGAACTATAAATAACATAGCTTAATCTATAATTGACTTTATCTATGCTTTACTATAAAGCCTTGAAGGACTGCAATATGAAACCCAAAAGTCAAGGGCTTCCAAAAAATTAAGAAAGTCACAGCAGGAAAATGATTTTCATTTATTTATTTTGTTTTCTCAGACATCTTTCCCCCATTCATTTAAAAATATTAAAAACAACAATAAGAGTATTACCAGCTAATACCAGTCTAAGAACTTAATACTTTTTAATTTATTTACCCCCTACATATGCTTTGTTTTATACATATAGGTTTGACTGAAATGAAGAGAGTGAATATTTTCTACCCACATAGGAGGGGTTGTAGATGCTAGACATCTTAGCTCTCAAACTCTCCAGGAGACCGGGGATTGGTCATTGTTTTCAAAGATCTGAGCTTCCTGAGGGCAATAAATCAAGCTTTCCTAAAGGAGGGACAAAAGCACACAATTACCATAAAAGAGGAGTGTGACCTTTGAGGGACAATTCATCAGAGATTGAGAAGGACAGGGAGGGGCATAGGTCGCCCAGGTGACAAAACCTGGACACTCTTGGATAATTTGCAATGGAAGTGGCAAACCCTGTTAGTGGAGTCTGCTTGTGCACCTAGGATGGACAGGCCATTAACTATTGCAATATTAGCACCACTGCCCTCAACCATCCCTCAAAGGTCCACGTGGCCGAGCACATTTGTCCTTGAGAGTAATTTTAGAATTAATTTTGTGGGAGTAGCTAGTCAATATTTCTTTTCAGTGAATTTGGGGATTTTCAAATAACTATTCTTTAGATGTTACTTCTTTTAATTGAATCTTATTTTTTTCTTTCATCTCCTCATATTTAAATGTATCTTTTAAACATATTCTAGGGCAAATTTTAGTGTCTTGACCTCATGATGTGAGATGACTCTTGATTTTTTTTTTCCTATTGATTCACATTTTGATTTTATCTTCATTTAGAATGTTCTGTGTTGAAGAATTTTGATTTTTTTTTCTTTTTTAAAACGAGTTTTGAAGTCATCAAAGTTACAGTTTATTTGGGGTCTTACATTTCTCCTTTAAAGAATGTCCTCAGAGGTACAAAGTCAATTCTGACTTAGCTCTTTAGTTTGTAAAGGTGTGTAATTTCTTGTAAAGTTTGCAAAGACATGTCATTGGAGGTGCTGGATTATCCCTAGTCTTGAATTTGTTTCTTTGGAAAGATCTTAATTTTTATTTCTTTAAGGACACTTTCAGATTTTATCCAAATTCATGCCGACAAAGGTATTATCAGAGGGTAACTTCTATGAAAGAGGCATAATAGATGTTTGCATTAACAGTTTAGCAATGGATATATAACAAAATAGCCTAATAATTTGTGTCACTTGGATTTATTTCCAAGTGCATTAGTCTTAAAATTTATTTCAAGTTTTTATTAAGACTAAAAAACTAATCCATAGAGCAGTTTCACAGTTTTCCTGTGATAAAAGTATCCAAAAATGAGAAACCAGGATATAATGTTCTAAAGTAACTAGCTAAAGTCACACGGAGTTAATGAAGTACGCCAAACACCACCTCAGACTGTCACCTTCTCATTCTTCATATAGAATGATTCATTTGCCTCCCCACCAATGCTTCAACGTAATTATGAATGTCTGATGGTGAACATTTGCTTTAGCATACAGATGACAAAATACACCAGCTCCATACTGATCCCTGGATTTGTTTTGTAGTTTTCACATGTAAGTCACTATTATCCGAGGATTAAAAAGTAAAACAAAGCAAAACCAGAAGTTCAGTTTCTGAACTGTCATTGTTAAAACATATTTTTAACAATGATTGTTTTAACAATGATTGTTAAAAAAAATTTAAAACGTCATAAAAAATGAATTTGGTTATATATGTGGTAGTTTGAGTAAATGACCTTCCAAACATGCCAGCATTCTAATCCTTGGACCTGGTGAATATGCTTATTTATATGGCAAAAAAGGACTTTGTAGAACTGATTGTGTTAAAGAATTTGGGGATGGAACAATTATACTGGGTTATCTATGGGAATCACAGGGTCCTGTTAGTACGGTTCCTCCTACAGAAGAGGCAAAGATGATATAATGATGGAAGGAGAGGTTGAACTTATGTGCTTTGAATCTGGAGGAAGGGGTCACAAGACAAGGAATATAGGTAGAAGCTGAACAAAGCAGGGAAAGATATTTCTTTCATCAAAACCTCTATGAAGGAAACAGCCATGACAAACCCTTGACGTTAGCCTCCTGACAATGATTTCAGATCTCTTAACGCCATGACAGTGAGAGTACATTTATGTTGATTTCACTATTTAGCTTGTGGTAATTTGTTACAGCAATAATACAAAGAGAACAATTTCAAAAGTAAAATATCATTTAATAATGGCAAAGGCAGAGGTTGGTTCTTTTGAGAAGGTCCTGAGAATACAAATTGGAGGATACAGAGAATTCTAACAGAGGGATTACATCACGTGAACTTATCTTCAAATTCTTAAACCTAAATAAAATGATAGAAAGGAATAAAAAAAAAGGATTAGTATAAAACCAAAAGGACAAAATGAATAAGAACAGATGGAAGATCAGAAATATAATGTGGAAAATGAAAAGCCAAAGATGAGTGATAATCAGCTTAGCAACCTGGGAAAGTTAAAATGCAAGAGAGGGTGTTCATTCCCAGGCACAGAGTAGAACCAGTGTCTGGAAATGCCTTCCCATCTTAAAAAACTAAAAAAACCCTAACAAAATATAGGCACAACAGGCAGCACAGGATGGCAGAAGTTCTGTTCTGGAGGAGATGATGCTTTGAGGTCACGACATTTATAAGTCTTCTAGAAGTACTTCTAAATTTCCCCGCTCCAATACTTTGCTCTATAGTGTGTCCTCCATTAGACAGTAAAAATTGGAGGGCTTTTTGTTGTTTATCTTTGTAAGCCTGAGACTGTATCTACACAACATAGGCATTAAATGCAGTTTTTCAATTTTAAATTAGGGTAAAATATACATAAATTTATCAACTTAACCATTTTTAAGTATATGGTTCAGCAACATAAAATACATTCATAACGTTGTGTAAGCATCTCTGCCATTCATCTCCAGAATTTTTCATATCTTGTAAAACTGAAACTATATTCATTAATCACTAACTTTCCCTTTACCACTTTCTCACAGCCCCTGAAAACTATAATTCTATCTTCTATCTATATTATTTTGGCTACTCTAAGTACGTCATATAAATAGAGTAATAGAATATTTACCTTTTTGTGACTTCCTTATTCACTTACCATAATGTCTTCAAGGGTCATTGTTGTTATAGCATACATCAGAATTTCCTTCCATTTAAAGGCTGAATCATATTTTGTTTATGTATATACCACATTTTACTTATCCAATCATCTGTCCTTATTTGCTTTCACATTTTAGCAATTGTAAATAATGCTGTTATTGTTACTATGAACATCAGTGTCCAAATAGCTCTTCCTGACTTTGTTTTCAATTCTTTTGAGTATATGTCCAGAGGTAGAATAGCTGGATAAGTATATGGTAACCTTATTTTTAGTTTTGCAGGAACTGCAATACTGTTTTCCACAGTAGCTGTGCCATTTCACATTCCCACTAACAGTGTCCAAGGGTTCTCACCAACCCTTGATTTTATTTATTTATTTATTTTTTCTTATTTTTGATAGTGTTAAAAAAAAATGGAGACAAGTTTTGAAAATTCTGAAAATTTCCCAAGCAGACTCTGGACGACTGGGTAGCTCAATCGGTTAAGCATCTGCCTTTAGCTCAGGCCATGATCCCGGGGTCCTAGGACAGAGTTGGCATCAGGCTTTTTGCTCAGTGGGGAGCCTGCTTCTTCCTCCACCTTCCATTCTCCCTGCTTTCGCTGTCTCTCTCTCTCTCTGACCAATAAATAAAATCTAAAAATAATTAATTAATAAAATAAAATAAAATAAAAAAGAAAGGAAATTTCCAGAGCAGACACAACTAGTTTAGTCATACAAACAAAGCTTAATTTAGTTTACTTTGCAAGGTTAACTTGACCTGGCTCATTTCTTCTTAGGCCTCCAAAAACCATAAGGAGAACTTAAGCTGTTTTCCAAAATTGATATGAAGTAAACTTTAACCAATTCCTTATCATTCAAGAAAATTCTCATATTATAATCAATCACTGTTAAGAGTAATCAGTCACAAACCATAAGTGACTCTTAATCGCACAAAACTGGGGGTTGCTGGGGGGAGGTGGGGTTGGGAGAGGGGGAGGGGGTTATGGACATTGGGGAGGGTATGTGCTATGGTGAGCGCTGTGAAGTGTGTAAACCTGGCGATTCACAGACCTGTACTCCTGGGGATAAAAATACATTATATGTTTATAAAAAATAAGAAATAAAAAAAATTAAAAAAAAAAAAGAAAAGAACTTACCAAAAAAAAAGAGTAATCAGTCACTACTTTCTCATTGAGTAAGTAACTCTGTAACAATAAACCCCTGAGCCTCATTCCAAGTTTTGTTTGAGTGCTGCCAGTATGTAAACCGTCTTTTTGGTGTGTGCCCAACAAACTTTTACTGATTACTACTTTGGTAATTTATTGGTTTTACTTTTATTATTTATGAACTTTGGAAAATAGTAGCCATCCTAATGGACATGAGGTAGTATCTCATTATAGTTTTGATTTGCATTTCCCTAATGATTAGTGTTGTTGAACTTTTAATGTGTTTATCCATTTTTTATATTTTCTTTGGAGAAATGTCTATTCAAGCCCTTTGCCCAATTCTTGAATCGTGTTTTGTTTTTTTGTTAATTGGTTATTATATTTACATATTATATAATATATATTATACTTATATGTTAGTCAATATATTTTAAAGAAATAAATAAAAGTAAGAGAGAATCCCCCCAAATTTGAAAATTTGCTAGGAAACCTGGTTAAAAGTTTTTTATTGATATTTGGTTTGAAATCTTAAATGCTGAATAATGGTTTGCCTAGAAGAAAAGGAGACATTTTGAAAGAAGAGAGAAGAGGAACATTGTAGAAGAAGAGCAAATTTTAAGTAAACTTCAGAATTTTCTAGGATAAAATCAGGTCAAGAGACCTCTAGATACCTGCTTATCCTATAAGTTCTATAAGTATGTTTAGTACAACTAACAGTATACAATTTGGCTATGAGTAATCCAACTGGATGTATCTGTTTTACTACTTAGGAAATTATATATATTTTTTCCATTTGCATTATCCAATTCACTGACTATATTATGTATAGGTACTATGAATGGTTTCATATGTAAATAGGATGAGGTGATTCCTTCTGTTAGCCTTGAATATAATTTGCATTGACAATTATCTTTTTTCTGATTAAAAAATACATAATTTTGCATGAGTTGAATAAATGAGAAAAAAAGAAGGCTTATTTTTAGAGAGGGTGTACAGCTAAAAATTAAAGAACTATAGCTTATCTTCCTCTTTGTTTTGTGTAATAAATATAAAGTATTCC
This sequence comes from Meles meles, assembly GCF_922984935.1. Lineage (NCBI taxonomy): Eukaryota > Metazoa > Chordata > Mammalia > Carnivora > Mustelidae > Meles > Meles meles. Next base: position 54,334,723 of record NC_060077.1, read on the forward strand.
ATGTCAGTTGGATGAATGGTTAAGATTCTTTGCTTTTTTTTTTTAAATTAAATTAAGTCTGAATTAATTCCCATTTGCCTAGATCAGTGACTATCTAATGGTAAGTCATTTGAGAATGCTATCTGTTTATTCTGGGATAGAGGTGTGACAAAGGAGATAGGGACCGTACTTGGGTATATTTGTGGATCTGTCAATTATAATTTCCATTGGGATGCTCTTTTATGCCCCATTATTAGAAACAAGGTGATAGCATGTTTACTCTTGTCCCCAAACTAGGCCACCAGAACTTGACTCTCATTTTTAAGGAGATGTTATTCAAAAGATCAGTTATGGGAATCAGTGCAATCACCATCTTCAGTGTCCTAGCTATCTCTGGGGAGCTACATATATGTGATACCAATACCCATCCTCTTTCATCCTTCCAGTATCAGAGTCATATTCCTTAGCCATGGAACATAACCATCCTCTTGCTTCTTTTATGTATTATGTAATATGTATTATATATTATTTCTCCAGAGTATGAGAACCAATAGGAGATGATAGAGAGATGATAGATGAGAGATAGAGAGAAGGAATAGCTGGGTAGGTAGGTAGGTAGATAGATATTATAAGGAACTGGCTCACACAATATGGAGGCTGCAAGTCTGCAGAGTGGACTGGTGGTGAAGGAAACCCATGGAGAGCCAGTGTTCTAGGTCAAAGGCCATCAAGGCATCAGCAGCCAATGTTGCAGATGAAATCTGAAAGTAATAGGTTATAGAATTCTCTCTTATCCAGAGAAGAGTTGGTCTTTATATTTTAATCAGGCCTTCAAATGGTTGGATAGGTCCAACCATATTATGGAGGGCAATCTACTTTACTGATTAAAGTGTTAATTTAATCTAATGGCAAGGTCTGCCGATTTAAATGTTAACCACATCGAAAAACACCCTAACAGAAAAACCCAGAGGAATGTCTGACCAAATATCTGGACATCCCTGACCCAGTCATGTTGATAAATAAAATTAACTGTCACATCTTATAAACACAAAAACTATTTCCTCACCCAAGAACGACTCTGTAGGTAACTTGATAACCCAATTTTTGAGCAATATAACCCAAAAAGTGTTTTCTACTCTCCTGTGGCAAGGAATCTTAGAGCTCACAATTTGAAGTCTTGACTTACTTTTCCTGAAGAGACAAAAGGGGAGACAAAAAATGGTTGTGAATACAAAAGACACAAAGATAATCACAATCCTAACATTCATAATAACAATTTTCTTTCTTTATTCTTTACTAAATGGGCATTCATCCATCTACAAGTTAGTTTAATTAACTTTATATAAAGTGAATTACATTTGATATAATTTTTGTTTCTTGCTTTTTTATTTATTTATTATTTATTATTATTATTTTTTAAGATTTTATTTATTTATTTTCCAGAGAGAGAGAGAGCAAGAGAGGGGAGGAGCAGAGGGAGAGGGACAAGCAGACTCCATACTGAGCATGAAGCCCAATATGGGGCTCAATCCCACGACTCTGAGATCATGACCTGAGCTGAAATCAAGAGTTGAAAACTTAACCAACTGAGCCACCCAGTCACCCTAAAATCACCTTTTGTTTAGCTATAATGCATTTATTTTTATAGTATTCTTAATTTTTCATTATATGAATTATACTATATATTCATTATATGAATGTACTATAGTTCATTATCCCTTTTATGGGTGATGGATATTTAAATGGTATCTGGTTTTGAGTGTGAAGAACAATGTTGCTGTGAACATTCTATCTATCCTGGTTTTCTTATGCACACATACCTTGATGGCATATATCTAGGATTGAAATTAATGAGCCTATGGTATCTGTATATCAAATTTGAGTAGATAATGCCAAACTATTTATAAAAATATTGTATCAGGGCAGCTGGGTGGCTCAGTTGGTTTAGCAACTGTCTTCAGCTCAGGTCATGATCCTAGAGCTCCAGGGTCAAGTTTCACATCGGGCTCCCAGCTCACCAAGGAGTCTGTTTCTCCCTCTGACCCTCTCGGTTCTCCTACTTTCTCTCTCTCTCCCTCTCTCTCTCTCTCAATCTCTCTCTGAAATAAATGGATAAAATCTTTTTTAAAAAATTAAAAAAAAAATTGTTAACAATTTATATTCTTACCAGTCCTGAGAGTTCCTGTTGTAATGTTCTTTGCCAACAGTAGTTAATGTAAACATTTTAATTTTGTCTATTTTGTAGTATCTCATAAAACTTAAATTTTTCTCCTTTAATTCCAGTGTGGTTGATGGTGTAGAATTTCTCATTAATGGCATGTCTCCACAAGTCTTTTCACCATTTCTTTTTTCTTTTTCCTGTTCTATTGAGATATAATTGACATTGACCATTTTTCTATTAGTTTATTTTGTTGCTGAGTTTTTAGAAATTCTTTATGTGTTAAGATTTAGTCCTTTGTCTTTTCTTTCTCTTTTTTTAATATCTTCGTTTCTTCATCTTCACTACTTCTATCTAAAGTTTAATTTTATTTATTCCAGTAAACCACTGAAATAAGCTTATTAGAATAGCATTTCTCATATGTTTTGGAATAAGCTTTTATCTCTCATTTTCTTTGTCTTATAATTTCTCCTCATCTTCTGTTGGAACTCTGTTTTAATTTTGTATTTGTGAATTTCTACTACCAGAAATGATGACAGACAGGTTACAGCTACTGTATGTACTTCTTGCTTCTGCTGCATCTCACTAATATTTTTGGCTGAGTGTTGGTATTGGTCACTGCCTTCAAAGGTTATTCATAGAAATTCATTGGGACTAAGATAAAGAATCTTCATCCACAGAAGATTTGTGTTTGATTCTTCAATACAACCATGCACAAAATCAACTGAGTGCCACCTCAACCCAGGTGTGGCTTTAAGACCCCTGGGTTTTTCAGGCTTCGGGTGACTGCTGGAGGGTTGGTGGCCAGAAGTAGCCACAATTTCTCAGGGAGTTTTATTTATTTATTTTTTTTTTCTGGTCTTTACTTTGATATGTCTGGTTCATTTAATGTTAAAGAAAACAAATGCACAAAGCAAAACAACTAAGCAAAACAGAACGGATAAATAGGTCTTCCTTACAGGCTATTGCGATCAAGATACCTGGTGGCAGGTCTATATCAGGTTCATATTTATCCTGAGTGAGCATGACTTCTTGTGAAATCCTAACTTCAGTATTCTCACATTATGTCTCAAAGAGTTCTGTGAAATGTCTCTCCTGTGCTAACAATGGACCTTGATTTCTTATCTTTTCATTTTGTGAATCATACACACACTTCACTGAAGTGAAAAATGTCAAGGCAAAAGTGATGTGAGTGCTTGATATTTTACTTACTTTGATGGATTTGAGCCTGACCCAACACTGAGCTTGCAAGTTCCCTACAGTGTCAGCTCTTCAACATGATTAATTTGATATTTAAAGAAAATTCTCCTTCTCAGCATTTTTAATTGTTTTCAGGGGAAGAGTTAGATTAATTAACTCAGCATACTATTATTGAAAATATAAATCTATCATTTGTTTCTGTATTTAATTTGGCTATGCAAGGAAAATGTAATAGATCTTTATACAAGAAAATTATAATTTAATTGAATAGAGTCCATCTATTTACATATCTCTTTAATTTAACTTTTCCTCAGCTCTTGCCACTTCAATTATATTTATAAAGTGATATCTTTGTTGTTGATTATATTCCTTATGCTGTGCTTTTTATTCCCATGACTTATTCTTTCCATAGCTGGAGACCTATATCCTCCAGTATTTTTTCTTGATGTCAGCAAATACTATTTACACAAGGAAATACTAGAGCTATGCCTCATTTGTCTGCTTTTGTTGAAACTCTAACTTGAGTAGAGCCTTTTTGCTGAATTCTCAGTTTTCTTTTGGTCTGCCCCCCTACCCCCACCCCATCACCCACCTCCTTCGCAAGCCAGTGCTAATGCTGGCTAGTGAAAAGATTCTTCCTCCTAAATTGTGTTCTCTGGAAATGACCTGTTACCTAGGAACAAAGCAGCCGTTGGCCATTAGTGATAACGAGGGATTGGCTGACTTGGCTTTTGGTGAGAAATGAAGCGTATTTTCCAGTTTGAAAGCCAAATGCTATTTTTTTCAACCCTATTACCCAGAAAACATTTATTTTATTGTCGGTACCTGTGCAATACCTTCATCTGGTTTCCTATCCCTTAACACAAGCTCTGTTTCCCTCTCACTATTTCATCAGTTGGACTCCATATGTCAATATGGAGCCATAATACGATGTCATAATAGCATTCTTATTATACCCTTAGTATTATTCTTACTAGAGAATAATTCAGTGGTTATTTCTATGGTTATTTGTGTTTTTCATCTGAAAGCTTTAAGAATATTAAGAAAAAGCTTGTTCTTACTGGGGCTGTGACAGGTCTTCAAATATAGCTAATCTATATATTTATTCAGAGTAAAAAGCTGACATTCTCAATTCATGTACGTGTTGATAACATCCACAGATACCCGTTGAGTATCGACATACTCCTGCTATATTTATGTTTATTGAATGAAATAGGTGTTCTGCAGAGTTTTCCACCAGTCATTTTGATCAACTGGTATATCACCTATTATAAGAAATAATCTCCTTATTGATCTCTTTGGTGTTACTGTTTTATTGCTTGAGAAAAGAATCACTCTGTAATTGAAATAGGGCTATTATAAATCATGTCTTTATTGTATTCCACTTTGATAGACCAATACTTTCTTCATTACTCTTCCCTTTAACAATAGTTATTAAACACACACACACACACACACACACACACACGTCCTCTGTTCAACCTTTGATGTCTTTGACAGTGAAATGACTCAGAGAGAGCCACATCACTTAGCGATATTCCACAGGGCTCTCCAGAAAACTCTGCTTGATGAAGCCATGACAGTTTTTCTGTCCCATACTGTCTGGTGACTATAAAAGAAACACAGTATATCTGGAGAAGGGCAATATAAAATAATTGGCTCCAGGCCAACCTAAGCTGCTTCATGCCATCAACCTCTTCACATTTGGATCCAAATTAAAATCTAATTTAGAAGGAGCTTAAATTAAAAAAGCACACTTAATTCCTTCAATTTGCAGAACTATTCCATTCCATTAGGCAACTAATTTCTACCTGTCAGATTTGGAATGAAAGTGGTCTCTCTCAGGAGGAAACTTTTCACTTGTAGTAATTAGGTATGGGGAGTCTGTGATGATGTCTGTGCTTTGATAGCTGCGTGTGGTTAACTCCCCAAGCTTAGGGACCCTTGGGTAAACTCAATTGAAGTGTCAGCTTCAATATTTGCCTGATAGGAAAGCTGAAATGAGGTTACATATTTCATAATTAAATAACACAACTACTTTAATTTTTATTAGAGAATCATGAAAGATTACCTTATATAAAAATCCAAGAGCATAAATTCCTTTGTTGATCTATGACTTTAACAAGCTCCTAAAGAAAATCTGAAAAGGTCTTGATTACAATTAGAGAAAAGCCAGGAGAATGCATGTGTTCAACAATATCAAAGTAATGAATGAAATTAGCAAGCAAGATGAACTGTAATGCTATGTCAAGCTCCTCTCTTTCATTCTGTTCTTCACTTGTGCATGGTGGCATGTTTTGGTGTGGAAACCTGAGGCTCACGGGCAGAAGATTTGAGTCCCAAGGCTTGCCACTCAATGCTGGGAAATACTGGCCAGAACACTTGACCTCACTTAGTTTCATTATTCTGTCATCTACAAAGTGATTTTTTTTCTCAAATTCATCAGAGATTTCATATTTTATAAATGTATGTGGTTGAACACTTTTTCCCAAAAGCATTTACTGTATTCGCTGATGAGTATAAAAGTTCTTGCGACTTTAAATCTACATTTTACCATAAGCTATTTTTATCCAAACCGAATCAGTGAAAAAAACTGTTCTCACCACTACTCTATCTTCATTATAAAGCATTTTATTTTCTTTCTTCTTTTTTTTCTCCTTTTCTTCTTTCTCTCTTTCTGTTTCATTATTCTGATATAAATGCATGTGAGATATGGGAATTTTCAGGAAGAAATTTAAAAAATGACCCTCTGTGGAATTTTTCAGGGAGTTTAGATATTCACATATTCAGTTACAGAAAATATTATTCCAAAAGGAAAGCATGTTCAGTGATATTTAAATTCATGCTGTTGTTACTTTAGGTTAAATGTGTCTTAAATTATAAGTGGGTGTCGGTTTACTTTAACTTAAAGAATTTATCAAAAATAAGACAAATATGCATGAAAGATTTGGGGTCAGAAAGCAAAATAATAAGTTTAATGGACAGGGACATTTTTAATTATTTTTATTTTATTCTTTAACGATTTTATTTATTTGAGAGAGAGAGTGAACATGAGAGAGCAAACATGAGCAGTGGAAGCGGCCGAGGGAGAAGCAGACTCCCTGCTGAGCAGGGAGTTGGGCTCAATCCTAGGACCTGGGCATCCTGACCTGAGTTGAAGGCTGACACTTAGCTGACTGAGCCACCCAGGTGCCCCTTGAGAGGGACATTTTATATGCAATTTAATGTGTTCATAATTTTAAAATATAAGCTAAAAATATTTGAAAATCTACATCAGAGTGGAACGGACTTTGCAATCTTTAAAGTATGAAAGATTCCTCACATGTCTACAGTGGTGGTTCAGGAACTTTATATCCTCACTGATTGTGTGAAGGAAGATGAAAAATGATTCATAATGTTCACACAGAGCTCTTTCATTTGCAAATTATTTTCACATAGTTAATTCAGAAATAAATGACTATGTTAAAAATACAAACAACCCCAAAAAATCAATGATAACCTTCGAATATAGGGCAGGAAGTAAGACTTGTTTTTTTAGTAGCATTAAGTGTATATATATCTCCAAAGAAGATATAAAAAATGACAATAAGCAAATTAAAAGATGCTTAACCTCACTAATCAGCAGGGAAATACAAGTCAAAACTACAGTGAGATATCACCTCCACACATAGGATGACTACCATCAAAAATCACCAAACAGTAAGTTTTGGTAGGATGTGGAGTAATTGGACACTGCTTAGGGGGAACATAAAATGGTATAGTCACTTTGGAAAACAGTATGATGGTTCCTAAAAACATTAAAAATAAAATTATATGATCTAGGATTTTCACTTTTGAGTACCCAAAAAAGAATCAAAAACCAAGATCTGGAAGAGATAATTGTAAACCCATGTTCATAACAGCATTATTCACAACAGACAAAACATGGAAGCAATCTAAATATCCATTGATGGATGATTGGGTAGGCAAAATGTGGAGATACATACAATTGAATATTACTCACTCTTTAAAAGGAAAGAAATCCCTATATATGCTGTGACATAAATGAACCTTGAGGACATTATGCTAAGTGAAATAAGAGAGTCTCTCTCTCTCTCTCTCTCACACACACACACACCCATATACTCAAACAAATACTGAATAATACCATTTATATAAAGTACGTAGAGTAGTCAAAATTACTGAGTTAAGTAGTAGATCAGTGGTTTCCAGTGCCTGGGGGAGGGAATAACAAGGAGTTATTTTTTAATGGATAGAGAGTTTCGGTTTTACAAGATAAAAAAGTTCTGGAGAGGGAGAGGGCAATGTTTGCACATCATTAATATTTAATATCATAGAACCTACACTTAAAAATGATTAAGATGGTAAAAAAATGTTTGGAACAGAAATGATATAGTATTATAAAGAGATATTTCAAACTAATTCACAACAAAAAGAAAGACAAAGACATGTATGGATATCCATTTGACCCCAGGAAAACTATACACTCTCCTTGAAGAAGAAGAAGAAGAAGAAGAAGAAGAAGAAGAAGAAGAAGAAGAAGATACCATGTCAAATGTTTATTACATAGAAAAGGAATTCCAGTTTACATAACAGATATTTTTCTAGTAATCATAATGAACACAGGTGAACTAGAGGGAGGTAGGGAAAGAAGAGTTGGATGGAGGGAAGATTTTCATAGTAGAACAAATACCAAAAGTAATAGATTCATTAATTTAGGTATAAATTATTGCATCTTTTGAGAAAGCAACCTGTGGACTTAAAAATCATAAAATAGTCACAATAATTGATATTTTATTTTCACGTTCAAAATTTAGTTTGAGGGGCGCCTGGGTGGCTCAGTGGGTTAAGCCTCTGACTTCGGCACAGTTCATGATCCCAGGGTCCTGGGATCGAGCCCCGCATCAGGCTCTCTGCTCAGTGAGGAGCCTGTTTCTCCCTCTCTCTCTGCCTGCCTCTCTGCCTACTTGTGATCTCCGTCTGTCAAATAAATAAATAAAATATTAAAAAAAATTTAGTTTGAAGAAAACCATCCTAAACATGTACAAAATTTCAGGACATCAAATAGCCAGTAAAGTGACATTTATCACACTGAATAGCTGTATATTATCTAATGTAATAGTGCAATTTTTAAAATTGCAAGATACTGTTAGTTGAATTTTTAATAAACTAGAAGCTGATTATTAAATAAAATACTTTTGAGGTGCCTGGGTGGCTCAGTAGATTAAACTTCCAAATCCTGGTCTCAGCTCAGGTCTTGATCTCATGGTCATGAGTTTGAGCCTCATATTGGGCTCCATGCTGGATGGGGAAACTGGTTAAAAAAACACAAATAAATAAATAAATAAAATACTTTACAAGCAGAAAAGTAGAACATGACCTAATTTGAGCTAGCATACTCACATAGAATTCTAGAGGTATATATCAAATATTTGATATATCAAATGCTAACAGTGTTTTTCCCAGGGTGTGGAATCATGGACTTTTGTTCTTTACTCCTTGGTATGTTTTCCAAAGTATTAATGAAAGAATTTCAAATTTTTTAAGCCCAAGTGATAAATTCCCCAAATTTAGATCATTTGAAATGATCTAAATCAAATTACAAAAAATCTAAATTAAGACACAATTTTGTTATTATTAAGAGAGCAAAGCAAGCAACCATGGATATTTGAGATGATCTCAGCTTCCATTAGCCTTGGAGTTTTTTTGCATTCTGTCTTTGATGATCACTAAGTGGAAAATTGATATGTTGGATAAGCTGGAATAAAATCAAATAGGAAAAATAACAAAATACTCCAAATCATCAAAAGAAAAACTGAAAATGTTTTTCAAAATAATATATATAAATATACAAGTATCCATGTCCTAATACCACCTGTGCATAATATTTTTTGACGTTATTGAAAATAGTAACGTGGAAAAAGAAAAACTGTAGCACAACAAAAAGTTTTAACTAAAAATCATAAGGAAATATAAAATTATTTTTAATAAAATAATTAGCTGTTATCTTGAAAGTCACAATTACTTAAAGCAGATTCTCTTTCATAGCTGACTTCATCAATTTGAGAGACAATTATATTAAAATACTATCTCTGCTACTGAAAAACAAGTTTTCACAAAATGTCATACTAGCTTTTTAATTGGCCCTTAACAATAATGAAATGCCAAAGATCATCTCAAATCTTTAAAAATAAACATCAACAGCCAAATTCACAACCTTAGCTTAATTTTAGTTCAATACGTGGATAATCAATAACCTTAATGAAAAGAACGTGTAAATATATTCTAAGATCACAGTTACTCATTCTTTATGTATTTGTGAAATTTTTGCTAATATAAGACATTGACGAACATAGTAGCAATGTGGATAAAAGTGAAAATTTGTTGTTGAGATACATTTTTATTATTCAATAAGAATTGTATCTTTTAAATTTATCCAAATATTTTAATTCCTATTTGTCAAACTGGAGGACAATGATTGACATCAAAATATATGTTAAAGCAATTTAAATTAGTATTCAGATTTATTGTTAATACCTCCATAAAGCCGATGCAAAAAAAAAAAAAAGCAACAAAGCAAACTTAAGTATTTTAATGGGGGGTGCCTGGGTAGTTCAGTTGGTTAAGTGTCTGCCTTCCGCTCAAGTCATGGTTCAAGGTCCTGGGATCTAGCCCCATGTCCAGCTTCCTGTTAAGTGGGGAACCTGCTTCTTCCTCTTCTTCTGCCTTCAGCTCCCCCTGCTTGTGCTCTTTCTCTCTCTCCCTCTGCCAAACAAATAAATAAAATCTTTTTTAAAAAAAGTATCTTAGTATTATTTTCCTGTCACGTTTGCCTTTCTACTGAATAGTTTTAAAATCGAGATCGATTTTCTGTAGGAGGGAAAATTGAAGAACATCTTTATTAAAGACATATTTACATAGCAGAATATGACATAATTCTGGGAAATCTTTAAACAAAGAAAGGCTAAAATTTTAAATTCTGTTATGTGTGCATTAAATGATGAGGTTTTTTTTGTTTGTTTGTTTGGTGTGGTTTTTTTTTTGTTTGGTTTTGGTTTTTTGTTTTTGGGGGTTTTTTTTTGCAAATTTGTAGTGATTGATCTCTGCACTCTGCAGTTTCTCCCCTGACTTGAAGTTTTGGAGTTATCATTTACCTTCTCAGCATCTCAGCTGGTTCTTCCAAAACCAGCAAAAGTTCGTGGGGAAATACATCTCAAAGGCAAGGCTTATTTCTCTGATTTCTTTCTTTTTCAGGATCTTCTATTTGTAATATACTGTTGAGATTTTCTATGGGATCTCAGGGGGAGGGTTTTGTCTACCTATCTTTTCCTTTACTGCCAAAAATAGAAGCCAATATAAAGTTTGTTAAAACTTTATTTTCTTATATTCTATGTTTAATCAAAATCTAAGATAAGTTGCCTCCCCTGCAAAGAGGGTGTTGTTCAAACTGACTAACATTTTAGAGTTTACAGCTCTCTAAAAATACCTGCTTGTCTTTAGGGGTCAGTCTGTGTACCCAGCAGAACCTGGTAAGTAGATCAAATTTTGAGCTGTAGTATAGCTCTGTAATATTGAAAACAGTGAACACACAGAGATTCTGTGCTAATAAGAACTCTAGTCACAACCATGTTTTTAAAGGCCGATCCTTGATTTCACTCTCAGATAGTTAAAGTCCACTGGAGACTGTCTTTTAGCATTCAAAGATTAAAAAACTGACTTGGGGCACCTGGGTGGCTCAGTGGATTAAGCCACTGCCTTCGGCTCAGGTCATGATCTCAGGGTCCTGGGATCGAGCCCCACGTCAGGCTCTCTGCTCCGCAGGGAGCCTGCTTCCTCCTCTCTCTCTGCCTGCCTCTCTGCCTAGTTGTGATTTCTCTCTGTTAAATAAATAAAATATTAAAAAAAAAAAAATCTGGAAAAAAAAATAAAAAACTGACTTAATTCCTAAAGGGGCATTTTTTACCTCCCAAATAACTTTTATATAAAGAATACCTCTCTTTGTCTTAATTCTTTTTTTCTCAAAGATTTTATTTATTTATTTGACAGACAGAGATCACAAGTAGGCAGAGAGGCAGGCAGAAAGAAAGGAGGAAGCAGGCTCCCCGCTAAGCAGAGAGCCTGATGCAGGCCTCCATCCCAGGGCCCTGAGATCATGACCTGAGCTGAAGGCAGAGGTTTAACCCACTGAGCTACCCAGGCACCCCTCTTTGTCTTGATTTTTAAGTCAAATCCTTATTGGAACTCGGGGTCATCAGAGGAAACTGAGGTAATGTTTGAAAATACAGACTCGCAATTACTAGTGACTAAGGTTTGTTACGTGTTTCATACTTAAAAATAGAACTGTCATCATCATTCTTATACAAAACTCTTTCATATATGAGTAAGTTATAAGTACGTTTAATGCTGGCTCTTTGAATGGTAAATTTGGTTCAGCAGATAAAATTTGCTAGAAGAAATGAACAGTTGGTTGAAGAGCACTGCCTTACATGTTCAACCTAATTAATATATTAAAAGAAAAACAATCTCATATCTCCTGACTGTGACTTCTTCATATTTATTAAATTATGCCATCTGTTACTTGACTTGCAGCTACAGCATGTGATAAATTAGAGTTTCTATCTGTGACCAGGCCAATGATACCAGTTAGGAAGCTGAGAGCAACAGCAATGAGAAAAGTAGTACAAACAGGATGGTTTCCATCACTTTCCCTCCAAGTGTCTGTCTCTATTTAATATTTCTCTGGAGGGTGTGCATGATATGACATGTTATATGTGCATGCATATGTTTGACAGAAAAGGCTCTATGGGAGAGTTAAGGAGGGACTTTTAAATTCAGAATGGTGGGTCTAATAGAAAAATGAGCGGAGCTGACAGGACTGAGTCATTTTTGTTGCCTTTTTGTAGATTTCACAGACAGTTTCTTGGATCATCAGGAGCTATATAGTCTATATATAGAGAGAGAGAGAGACGATATATATAGACTATAAAGTCCTCTTCACTCTTTTCCTTCTACCTGGCTTCCTGAAAACTGCATAGCATGACCAGTCAATGCTCCTGACTAGCCTTGAGGGCTTAACTGCTCATGATACATAATGTAAATATTTAATCCCCCCCTAGTTCCAGTAAAGATTCCTCTAGCAAATACTCAAATAAATTTAAAAACAAAGAAAAGATAATGAGCAATAATGGACTAGCACGGCTTTGCAATAAAATACAATTTATCTTTGCATTGCATTTCTATCAATATCAAGAATCATGTGTGGGGTGCCTGGGTGGCTCAGTGGGTTAAGCCGCTGTCTTCGGCTCAGGTCATGATCTCAGGGTCCTGGGATCGAGTCCCACATTGGGCTCTCTGCCCGGCAGGGAGCCTACTTCTCTCTCTCTCTCTCTCTCTGCCTGCTTCTCTGCCTACTTGTGATCTCTCTCTCTCTCGCTCGCTGTCAAATAAATAAATAAAATCTTTAAAAAAAAAAAAAAAGAATCACGTGGGGGACCTGGATGGCTCAATCTTTTAAGTGTCTGCCTTCAGCTCAGGTCACAATAACAGGGTCCTGGGATCAAGTCATGTGTTGGGAGCTGTCTGCTCATCAGGGAGTCTGCTTCTCCCTGGTCTACTTCTCCCTCTTCCTCCCCCTCTGTGCTCTGCTCTCTCTCAAATAAATAAATAAAAATCTTCAAAAAAAAAAGTCATAAACTAATGGACAACTGAAGTGAGAGACATGAGACAAGCCCAAGAAAAATCTGCTTCCTTTCATTTTTTAGTTTTTTTAAAGATTTTATTCATCATTGACTTTAGAAAGAGAAGAAGAGCTCACACACGTGCATGAGCAGGGAGAGGGGCAGAGGAAGAGGGAGAGAATATTATATGGACTCAGCACTGAGCACAGAGCCCCACAAAAGGCTCCATCTCACAACCCTGATATCATGATCAGGACCTGAGCCAAAACCAAGAGTCAGATACTTAACGGACTGAGCTACCTAGACACCCCTGCTTCCATTTATGGAAAGCAAAACCTACAGGTTTGGTCGAAATAGTCACTCAGTTCATTTGTTGAACACTTGCAGAAACTTACAACCAAAACATAATGTGATTTGAATGCTAAAAAAAACCTGTTCTCAATCACATGCTTCACCCTATGCTTGGCTTCAGATTAGAGCCATAGGTACAAGAAAATGGAGGGGGCAGGAGTCAATTTTTTCCTTTTCACACTGTTGAATTGTAACTGTTTTGTTGAACATTTGGGGCTAGATTTTACATAGTGAATTGGCAAATCTGCGTTGCTCAGCTAATACACATCTTTAATATTCTGTGTTGGACAAAGATATATTTCCATGACTATTTCATTAAGGAGATTGTCAATTTGATTATTGTGATATTCTGTGACACATTCCTAGGTATGAGATCAATTTGATTGTCATAAATTAAACTGATTTAGAATTTAGTTGATTTTACTTAATAGATTGTTTTAATTGAAAAAAAGCTCAGGGTCAAATCAAAAAACATAAAAATAAGTTTTCAGGGTTTTTAATTAATCTGACAGCTCAGTCATGTTATCAAAATTGAATGGTTTTCACATTGAGATACCACCTTACATCATTAGAATGGCCAAAATTAACAAGATAGTAAACAACATGTTTTGGAGAGAATGTGGAGAAAGGGGAACCCTCTTACACTGTTGGTGGGAATGCAAATTGGTACAGCCACTTTGGAAAACAGTGTGGAGATTCCTTAAGAAATTAAAAAAAGAGCTACCATATGACTCTGCAATTGCACTACTGTGTATTTATCCCAGATACTGATGTAGTGAAAAGAAGGGCTACCCGCACCCCAATGTTCATAGCAGCAATGGCCACTGTCACCAAACTGTGGAAAGAACCAAGATGTAACAGACAAATGGATAAAGAAGATATGGTCCATATATACAATGGAATATTATGCCTCCATCAGAAAGGATGAATACCCAACTTTTGTATCAACATGGATGGGACTGGAAGAAACTATGCTGAGTGAAATAAGTCAAGTAGAGAGAGACAGTTATACGGTTTCACTTACTTGTGGAGCATAAGGAATAACATGGAGGACAATGGGAGATGGAGAGAAGTAAGTTGGGGGAAATCAGAGGGGGAGACAAACCATGAGAGACTGTGGACCCTGAGAAACAAACTGAGGGTTTTGGAGGGGAGGAGGTGGGGGTTGGGTGACCCTGGGGGTGGGTATTATGGAGAGCACGTATTGCATGGAGAACTGGGTGTGGTGCATAAACAGTGAATTCTGGAACACTAAAAAGAAATAAAATAAAATAAAATGACAAAAAATGAATGGCTTTTCAAAAAGTTAACCCTTCCCTCTGCATCCATCCAAAGTGGGAGTCAATGGACCTGCCAAAGGAAATGGCCCCAGAATTACTCCTGATCCATGGATATGTTGTAATGAACCTCTGACATAAAATTTAAAAGATATTTTAAAGTGAAACCATTTGGTGAGCATTTTGCACTGCTTCCAGTTATCTGTTCCTTCACAATTTCATCTCCTCCCTCACTCTTCCACCAATCCTCTTGATTTAAAAGGCTCAGAGTCCTGCAGAAATCTATTGAACTCAGTTCAGAATCTCTTATATAGTGATTTTTAATGCATGGGGAACTTTAAAAGTTCTCAATGCCCATGTTGTGCCCAACACTAATTAAAAACTTCCTGGGTGGACACAGACATCCATAAATTTTTTAAAACATACCAGGTTATTCCAAAATCTGACCAAGGTTAAAATCCACTGCCATAAAGCATTAATTTATAAAAATGATCTTTTTTTTTCTTTAATAATAAGCTTCTGTAGAATGTTCAGGCATAGAACTCTGAATGAAAAATGTCGTTTTGGCAGTTTGGGATACACACTTGTGATTGTGGGTGGAGTCATTAAGTAAGCAGGTGAAGAGTGAGAATGTACTAAAATGTAGAACCAAGGAAGGAATACTCAGGGGAAAGATTATGTAGAAGTCACTAGAGGAAGAAAAGCCCGAGGTAAGTGAGATGCAGAAAAATGAAAAGAAAGCAGAGTAAAGGAAGATACTAAAGTATTTCAATGACAAAATGATCAGGGTGCCTCTTGAGCCTCTGACTATTGGTTATCTTCAATCTCACTTCCAGAGATTCATCATCTGAAGGGTAAAGGAAGGCACAGGGATCTGAATTTAAAAAGAATAATAATAATCCCCAAGTGCTTGCAATATAAGTAGTATGTGGTACACATGGTGAGAAATTGTCATGTGGGGTTTGTACTTAATCTGACTTTTAATTTATTGGTTACTCCTCTCTCACAATGAGTCCACTGACATTTTTATGTATACTTGTTGATTTCTATCACATAAAAAAAATTCCTTCTTCCATTGACCTATATCTTTTACTTATTCTCTATCTCTCTCTTAAGAAAAGTTTTAAAACAGAAGTGTTAATCATGTTATCTGTTCTTGCCCACACTTTTCCTTCTTCCACCCTGGACCAGCTTGATGGGCATGCAACCTGGATAGGTGTAAATGGCCACAAGTTTGGAAGGACCTTGCACTTGGTTTAGTGTCCTGCTCTCTGGAAATTATTAATGCTTTATAAATGAGGAACCCTGCACTTTTATGTTACACTGAGCCTTGAAAATTATGGTCAGTCCTTCTTTCCTCACTACCTTACCATTGTAAAAAATCCCTGATTTTCAAATTCAATGAACATTTTAAAGTCCTGCTTTCTTATTTTGATTCATTTGTAGCATTTAATACTATTGATCATTTTTTAAAAGATTTATTTATTTACCTTAGAGAGAGAGAGAGTGAGCATGGAGACTCAACGGGCACCCCATCATTTTATCTTTGGAATACTTTAGTATCTTCCTTTACTCTGCTTTCTTTTCATTTTTCTGCATCTCAGTTACCTCAGGCTTTTCTTCCTCCAGTGCCTTCTACATAATCTTTTTCCTGAACATTCCATCCTTTGTTCTCCACTTTAGTACTTTTTCACTCTTGCCGTGCTCACTAACTGACTTCACCCACACCCACCACAGTGTATATCCCCAATTTCCAAAAATATATCTTTCATCCAGAGCTCTATCCCTGAACATTCCATAGAAGCTTATTATTATATTAAAAAAAAAACCTAGACATTTTACTTTTTTTAAATCTACTCTGATTCTCTAATATTTATCTGAATTGTGGACTCATTGTTCTCTTTGTTATCCAAGTAAAAACTTGGAATCACCCTCAGTTCTCTAAGCCAAGTCCATGCTATGTTCTTAATATCTCTGGAAAGTCATCTTTCTTGCCCATTCCCACCATCATTATTTCATTCCAAACCTTTATAATTTCTGACCCACAACTGAAATATTGTTGTAAGTATTTTCTTTGTTTGGGGCCTTTGAATTCCCTATTTTCAATGTAGCTAAAGAGATCTTTCAAGTATACAAATCAAACCATGGAATCCTTAAAATCCCAGGGAATTGTTTAATCCTAAAATCCAAATGCTAAAGCAATGATAATTGTTCTCAACTCTAACAAATCAAATACTTTTTTTCATAGCAAATGTCTTATAAAAATATTTTATTAACATTAAGGAAAATTCATTAAAAAATTTTATACCTACTGTAACAATTGTAAAAAGCAATTTATATATATTTTTATATATATATGAAAAAATAAAATGAAAATCATTTTATTAAAAGTATATTTATTTCAGCATTTAAGTATTTGAGAACAACTGCTTTGGAAGACAACACAAAAGACTTATGGTTATCTATAGAACTATAATAAATATTGCTGATATTTGTTATTCTTTTTTACCGCACTATAGTTGACATACAACGTCTAGATATGATAATTAAAGTTCATGAACAATGTTACTGCTATGAACCCTGATGGAATTTTGCAAAATAGTAGGCAATTCTTTATAAAATTCTAAGCAAAAGAAAAGTACAGATTTCCCTTACTTTGGAGTTGCAATACCGGAAAATTCAGTCTATAGTTTAAAAAAAACTATTCAAAATATTTATTGTTTTATGATAAATGGATTTGGTTTTAGGCACATGTAATTATAAATATATTTGTATCTATAACAAAAGAGGGGACATTGGAAATCATGCAACATGTGGAAGTAGAATTTATAGGGCAAGACTGTGCCTCACACTGTAAGGTGACAAGTTTGCTGGCACCTATTCACCAAATGTCACTCCATAATCTTCCATTGAGAACAGAAGCAGTCAGAATCTTTATATGCTTAACTCCCATCCCCCCCACCCTACTCCTTCTCTCTTGTACAAATGCTCCATTTACTGCAGTATGAACAACCACTTTGTGTCAAGTGGGTTTCATTCGTGACCCCATCATATGACACAGGAACATCTATTTTTCTGAATCCAAACCACAAAGTTTGAAAGAATATCAAAGATATCCACCCATTCAAATTGCACACTACCATTTAAGTGTTTCATGGAATCTGTATTCTTTCCAGGATCACTTTCTTGGGTAAGGTCCAGACACTCATACCTCAGGGAATATATGTTTATGCAAAAAATCAATTCCAGGATTAGAGACTTTCTGACATGTATAAATTTTAATTCTGTATCTATTGTATGGACTTGAATGTCCCTTGAGAAACCCTTCTCTTCCTTAGCTGCTAAAATTATTAAAGAAATTGGACTAAACATCCTTGTAAACCTGCAGCACACACCTTTGTTTCAGTAGCACTCAGTATCTATTATTTGAAGCAGTCAAAAGTGGGTACAGATTCAATTGAACAATCAAGAATCATTTTTTAAAAGATTTTATTTATTTATTTGACAGAGGTCACAAGTAGGTAGAGAGGTAGGCAGAGAGAGAGTAGGAAGCAGGCTCCCCGCTGAGCAGAGAGCCCAATGCAGGGCTCAATCCCATGACCCTGGGATGGTGACCAGAGCCAAAGGCAGAGGCTTTAACCCACTGAGCCACCCAGTGACTGGAGCCAAAGGCAGAGGCTTTAACCCACTGAGTCACTCAGGCACCCCAAGAATCATTCTTACAATAAAGAAATTGTCAAACCATGCTAGTATTTTCTTTTCCCTTCTAAATTTCTTACTTTAATACAGAAACACTGCAACTAGCTATAAAAATTATTTTGAGTATTTTAAGTTAACATGCTCAAATCCACACTTTTGAAAATAGCTACTTTAAGAGAAACTGGCAAATATTCTTTTTTTGTTGTTTTGGGGTTTTGTTTGATAAAAATTATATTTTATTTACAGATCAACATGGGGAGAATTGATTTTAAAAAATATTGAGGCTTCTTATCCATATGTGACTCTCCATTTACAAAGACTTTACATGTCATTCTGTAAAACATAAGTTTTAAAGGGTTTTGAATTCTTTTTAATTTTTTTAATTTTTTATAAACATATAATGTATTATTAGCCCCAGGGGTACAGGTCTGTGAATCACCAGGATTACACACTTCACAGCACTCAGCATAGCACATACTCTCCCCAGAAACTGGCAAATATTCTAATATATAACTGGACTTCTATTCCCACCTTCTTCTATGTTCTCATCTTACCTCAGTGTTAAGCTTAGGAACTATATACATTTCCCAGGCTTCCTTGTAGCTGTAATTCTGAATGCACAATTGTTTCTTCTACTGAATCTTACTGTAATGAGATTTCAAAGGAGAAAAGAAGGAAAAGGATAATTATCTTCCTTTGACATGGTACTGACTAAAAACAAGTTGTGACAGAGGCAAGTGTTCTGGTGGGCATTTCCCTCATTCCGGTATTGAGTTGCTAGTCTTCTAGGTATGAGGAAGTGTGATGTGTTACTCATAAAACCCACAGAAATAGACACTTTCTGAACTCAGGATCAAAGCTATTAATTTAAGGTTTAGTCTTAAATTCAGTAGAGGTTTGAACTTTTGCTTTTCACTCTTCCAGTCCTTCCAACTCTTTTGTAATGTGGTCTCTTTTTTCCCACATTAAAGTCCATTATGATTGAAATAAACAATAGCCGGGGCATTTGCAATGTCAGAACCTAACTTCAAAAAGATTTGCAGGTGAATGCATCACCTATTCTGGGATCCTGCAGAGAGGTACACTTGGAGCAAGGTACAGATAAACACATCTACAAAATAGAATTCAAGAGAGTAATTCTTCTTGCTGTTGTTATTTCTTCTTATAGAACAAAAAAGCAGCCACATAAACAGACACTTTGGACTCATGTATAATTTATTCAGACTTTATGTCCCTCCTTATAGGAAATTGCTGGGAGATATGAATCTCTAGAAATGGAGATTGTCATCACCCTCAGATCTTTGAGGCATGCCCTTCAGAGGGAAGAAGAACCCATGGTATTGAAAGAAGTTGCAGTCCCTTTACTTCAGAGTGAGGGTCTCATGCTCAGCTCTCTTGATACCAGGCAACCCAAAGAAATCTCTGGGGTCAATTACTGGACAATCATGATTGTCTTCATAAATACCTAGAATGCTGTCTCTACCCTACAGTGATTGATTTAGCCACAAATTCCAAATAGTTTATGTTACAGGAAAATAATCTAAATGTAACTTCAAGCTTAATTATTAGGAAACTTACATGATATGAAAGTTGTAGTATCTAAGCATCATAATTAAAATTCTTCAGAGTAGGATATGAGAAGCTTAAATTAGAATAAAAGTGGCATGTCTATTGCTGATTTTCATTCCTCAAATAAAGCTTTTTATCACTTAGATATTATTAGTCACTGCTAAATTAGAAAGCCATGCATAAACCTGTAATAATCATTTCCATCAGAAAAGTTATTTGGATTTTTCAGTGATGTATTTTCATGGTCATTTTTTATCTGGTAAGTTAGTGTTTCACAGAGAGACTGGATAAAAAAATAAAATCTTAAATATGGGGTTTTCAACCAAAATTTCTTCCCACACACATAAATATGAATGATGTAAACTTTCATTATACAGGGAAATTAAAAATAAAGTTTCTATAATGATAAACTTTGAGAGACCTTAATCTATAGAAATGGCCAAAAAAATTGGAGATAGGAAGATTGACAAATCTAATAAGCAATGGTAAAGTAAAAACTAAAACAAAACAAAAACACTAGCAGCATGACCAACAAATGTATATGCTGCTTAGGTGAAAAATCCCCAGTATGGAAGCAATTAAATGTTCTATGCTTCTGCTGTCTTCCCATTATGATTCTTCCATTATTTTCACAAGCTGCATTAGGATGCTTCAAGATGATTGACATTTCCAGCAGCTCCATGATATTCATTGTGTTCCTGGCATGGAAAGAGTAGACACCCCAGAAAATATAGTTATTTTCTCCTCTAATTTTGTCATGAGAATTCATATTCTTCACTGTAGGAAAAATAAAAACAGATAACAAGAAATTTTATGAATTCCAAATACTGCAATTCGAGATACTTACTGATTCATGTCTGTGTAAATATATATCATTTATATTTTATGTCTCTTTAAAATTTAATCTATTTCATAATTGCTATTTTCAGATAAGAATCTATTGAATTATGAAAAAATCTTCTCATATCAATAAATTTAGCCTATATTCTCTTTTTACAAACGTAGTGCTATATAGCACTTATTACAAAGAAAACAACTATTTTTGGACATCTTATTTATTTATTTGAAGCCTTGCCATTTTAAACAATATTGCAATAAATAGTTTTGTACATGTATTTTTACCTACATTTCTGATTACTTTTCTTAGAATAACTTCCTAGAAATTGAAACACTATATCAATTTAAATCAACATTTAAATATGATTCTCTAATGTGCCATTTGGAGACACTAATGGAACTACGGACTTGACACAGAAAAATGTACATTTGCAAACAAATTTCTGTGATGTTTAGAGGACATGTGTCTCTTCAGAAAGCTCATTTATAGACATTCATCCAGGAAATTATTTAGCCCATGTTAAGGTCATTTATGCTATACTATAATCCCATGTTTATAAAAATATGTTCATACAATTATCAGGAAAAAATCTATCCTAAAAGGTTACCAATGACTTTGTTGGTGAGGTGGTGATAGATGAAAATGTAAAGTTGTATTGTTTGAGCACCGTATGAAAAACATTTTCTACTTTTATAATCAGCATGGGAAAAATTATTTTGAGGATTTTTATTGTCCAAACAGACCTTACCTTGTCCTTCAGATTCTATTCAACTTATAATTGTGTCCCTACCAATTCACAGCCAAAATTCTTGAGAGGTTATTTCATACTGTGTTTCTACTTAAAGCCTAGCCACTCTTCAGTTGGCTGCTATCAGGGTTTCCCTCCTGCTATTCTCTTGAAAATGTTCTTAGCAAGTAAGCTATGACTCTTAATTTCTTAAATCCAACCATTTTCTGGCTGCCAATAATAGTAAAGTAATCATGGACCTACTCACCTGCTAATTATAGTTATAAGCAAAAAAATGAGACCTGTCTCTTGAAGGAATTTGTAAATCAAAATCAAGAACCAAGTCTTAGCAGTAAAAATTAAGTCCCAGGAATAAGGTTTTTTTGGTTTGTTTTCTGTTTTGTTTTTGTTTTGTTTTGTTTGTTTTTTTAAAAAGCCTATAAGTAAGCATCTACAAGATCAAGGTGATACTAAGTTAATTTAGCAAATTTTTCTAAAAAGTAAAAATTTCTGTTGCTAGGACAAAACACAAAGCTCTACAGAGGAAGATAACAAAACCCAGGGCTCTACAATATATCACTCACAATGTCCATTATACAATTAAAAACTCACTAGACATGCAAAGAAACAGAAAACATATGACCCAGGGCCAAGAGGAAAATCAGTCAATAGATATTGATACTCAGACTACCTGAATGTTGGAATTGCTAAAACAGCATGGGGAAAGAAGTGTAGTAAATATGTTTAAAAGTTAGCAGGAAGTAATAAACATATTGAATGAAGAAGAATTTCAAGAGAGATATGGAAACTTTAAGAAAGAAATAATGTATATCTTAAAATAAAATGCTTATCAATACTTAAAAAATGTAATGTTTAGGATAAGAAGACAAGATGGGTTAACTCAAGGAAAAGTCAATAAAAATCATTAAAACTCAATATAAGTCAATTATATAAAAATATTTTTCAATTTTACTTTACAAAGTAGCCCATGTGTCCAGACAGTTCAACAAACTCTACAGAAAACTACAAAGGAAAACACTCTAGGTATATTATATATTCATCAAAAATACATGTCTCAAGTGAAATAAAGACATTTCAGAAAAAAAAACCTAGTAGAATTTTTAAAGAGCAAATCTTCACTGTGAAAAATAAATACATAGTAATAGAAAGAGAGAGACATAGATTTGTTCATTCTGAAGAAAATAATACAGATACAAATTTTTGGTCCATAAGAAAGAATGAAGAATGGTGGAAGGGATAAATGTGAATAATTACAAAATACTCATTTATTTTTTAAATGCTTTGAAAATCAACTGACTACTTAACAGAAAAGTGATAATAATGCACCATTGGGTTAATATCATAAATAGAAATAAAATATAAGGCAACAATAGCATAAAGGATGGAAATAGATGTAAACAAAATTAACTTTACATAAAATTTGTTTAATTGAAGTGACATATTAATCATGTATTATTAATTCACAGCAAACTATAATAAATTTAAGGTGAATATAATAATCCCTAGAACAATCAATAAAATATAATTTAATCCACTTTTTTTTTTTTTAAAGATTTTATTTATTTATTTGACAGAGAGAGAGATCACAAGTAGGCAGAGAGGCAGGCAGAGAGAGAGGAGGAAGCAGGCTCCCCGCGGAGCAGAGAGCCCGATGCGGGGCTCGATCCCAGGACCCTGAGATCATGACCTGAGCCGAAGGCAGCGGCTTAATCCACTGAGCCACCCAGGCGCCCCAATAAAATATAATTTAAAATTATAAGTAAAATGCCAACAGATAAGATAGAATAAAATGTTTTAAAATATTCATTCATCCAAACAAAACACAAAAGCTAAAACAGAATACTGGGATCAACCAAAAAACAAATAGCAAGACAGTTGACTTAAACTCAAGCATCTCAATCATTACAGTAAATATAAATAGATTAACAGTTTGAATTAAACAGAAATCATGAGACTGGAGAAAAATAAGCAAGAACCAACAATATGCTGTTTATCAGAGATATAATCAAACTATAAATCCAATAAATGTTTTGTAGTTCTCATCCTAGTTAACATAACTGAATTATATTTTTAGGACCAGTTTTCTCATATGGATCATTTCTAGCCATCTAAATGATTTTTTGTGATAGTCATTATTAGCAGTAATACCAATAGCTAAAATTTATGGAATGTTTGCTATGTATTTCTGGTTTTAAGATTTGTATAAGCATGGTCTTTTAAAATAATTATATCAAATTACTACATAGTAGTTAACTACACCATTGTTATTCCATAGACAATATAACAGGTAGAGAGGAGACCAATAACTTATTTTAGGTCACATATCTAGTAACTGAATTCAAACAATGTAACTCAAAGCTCTCTCAATTTTGTCCAGACACCTGACTAACATCTACCTTCAGCTCAGGTCATTATCCCAGGATCCTGGGATTGAGTTCTACATTGGACTCCCTGCTCCATGGACCTGCTTCTCCCTCTCCCCCTCCCCCTGCTTGTGCTCTCTCTTTGTCAAATAAATAAATTCTTTAAAAAAAAGTTTATTAAAAAAAAAAGCACTCTCAATTTTGTAACTTCTTTCCACTTCTCTATGCATCTATCTGAACTCAAATTTTATCACAACATTCTGCTGCTTATACCCTCTTAACGGCTCTTGGTGTAATGACAAAACTTTGCAATGTAAGTTCTACCTATTCTCTAGCCATCCACACATTGGCAATTCCCAAACCTACCTTGCTATAGTTCAACTGTGATTCTTCTGACTTGTTCGTACACCCAGTCTTCCAGGTTTCTGTGTAACTCAAACCTTCAGTCTGGTTTAGGATCCATTTCATGTTCTATATCTTGCTGGTTTTCTGCTCTCTAGTGCTCATGACTTACTAGGTCATTCTGTGCAGTGACATCAAGCACATATTTACCTACGAGAATTTGGTTGATAACTGAATGCAAAGCTAATATTAAACAATTTGCTTTTTCTTTGTATAGCCCTTAAACAGAAACTATTTTATATTGTATTAACTTTAAAAAGTGCTACACTGAAGGGGAGAAGAAAAACCCAGCTCTGTTACTCAAAACCACCAAGAGTATGCTGGGCTCACTTAAAATAAAACAAAACAGAACAGAACAAAACAATCTCTATACACTTACAGTGGCTGTCCAGATTAAAAAAAAAAATCTTTATTACGATTAGTATTGACTTTTAGCATTGTTGACCCTGGATGACATTCTATAGTGCCTCACCTCCTCATACTCCAGGACTTTAGTTCTCCCACCCATCCATTCTTTCCTCCTCTGTGGTCCTAGTTTGTTCACTGAGCAATGACATAGTTGCAAACCACATGTTATGGGATAATCACAATCCTTTCTTGTTGTTGTTGGTAAAATTTATGTTTTCTATTTTAATTCCAGTGTAGTTAGCTAGCTAGCAAACATTGTTATGTTAGTTTCAGGTGTACGATATAGTGATTTGACAATTAAATACAACAATTGTGTTATGCTAATGAGGTAAATTTTGGTTGCACCTAAGGATGGCGACTGGTTGCCGAGGGACCCAACTGTTATCAAGAATGAGTGTACTTTTGGGCACCTGGGTGGCTCAGTCCATTAAGCATCTGCCTTTGGCTCAGGTCATGATCTCAGGGTCCTGGGATCAAGCCCTACATTGGGTTCTGTTATGCCCCAATAATGGGTCCGTGATTAAAGGAGCAAGACTGATACAAAGCGAAGGTCAAGCAAAGCTTTACTTTGTGCCAAGCATCAAGAATCTAACCGAACGTTCGGGGACGCACCTCTTACAAGAGAGGGCGACCCTTCCCCATTTCACAGACTAGCTTTTAAGGGGAAAGGCCATGTGGTCGGGTCTGGCCATGCACAGGTGGCCAATGAGATTGTAACACACACAGGAAACTCCACAGTGATGCTAGGTGACCAATTGAATTACAATTTACCCTAGTAGACATTTGAACCAGCCTATTACACCTTGATTAGGATTGGCACCAAAAAGGCTCCCAAAGGGCAGGGGCCCCTACTCTTTGGTAGCTAGGGAGACATTATGCAACCCCCCACTGATCGGATGTCTCCACCTGGCCTGACCAACCCTTGTATCTGGGCTTTGCTACCTGGGGCTGGTTTCTGGGACTTGTCTCCAAGTAAATCCCCTGAGGGAAGGGGAATAGGGACAGTTTCTAAATAGGTCCTTACAGGTTCCCTATTCAGCGAGGAGTCTGCCTTTCCCTCTTCATTTGCCTCTCCCCCAGCTCATGCTATCTAGTGTGCTTTCTCTGTCTCTCAAATAAATAAATAAAATCTTAAAAAAAATATGAGTGTACTCTTAACCCCCATCACCTGTTTCACCCACACCCCATCCTCATCCCCTCTGGTAACCATGAGTTTGTTTTCTATAGTTAAGAGTCCAGTTTTTGTTTTCTCTCTCTTGCTCTCTCTCTCTCCCTCTTTTCCCTTTGTTCATTTGTTTTGTTTCTTAAATTCCACCTATGAGAGAAATTATATGGTATTTGCCTTTCTCTGACTGGTGTATTTCAGGTAAAATTTACCTTATATGCTCATTGTGATACTACAAGTTTACACTATGATTTGGAGTTGCCTATTCTGTATTTCCCATTAGACACTGGGCCACAGGAAGCAGTGAATATTAACATTTGCATCATGTCAGGTTTTCTCACCACTGTGCTCCCCTGCCAATATCACCAACAAAGACAGAAATTTTTATATTCTTGTTTTGAATCCTGACATTTTATAATGGAAAACCAGGGCAAAGGATAGGGAAAAGCATGCAATGATTGTGATTTATAGCACAAAGTAATAACTTTGAATTTGGTCAAGAACTAAGAATGGTGTGTTATGGAAGTGCTGAGAGGGGAGAGCAAGAGAATGCATATGTAAATTATGACCCAGAGAGGCTTTGTTTGGGAGTAGAGGAATTTGGGGAAGAAGACTCCCTCTGTAACAAAGGGCAGAGGAGTACATAGGAAGAAAGAGAGTGAGGCATTCTGAAGTGTATTCTAGTGGCTCTCCTGTCCTTTCTTTCACTGGTATTGATGTAGGAAAAATGTTATCAGGGTTTGAAGCCAATGGCCAAGAAAGAATTCTTGAGATGTCTTTGGTGCAAAAAGGTGATTTTATTAAAGCACGGGTACAGGACGTGTGGGCTGAGCTGCACTGGGGTCATGAGGAGTGGCCCATTATATACTTTCAAGTTGGGAGGGGTTAGAGATAACTGTAAATCTCTAAGGAATTTTGGAAGCAAGGTTTCTAGGACCTTGAGGGGGCTGGCCATTGTTGGGAAAAGGTCATTTATTACCATCTAATAAAACCTTAGTTGTGAGAACCTTCAGATGTAAATTGGTGGGCCCTATGCTTGGGGTGATTGTCAACACATATTTTGTAAGGTTTAGAGATAAAGGAAGTTTCCAAAGGAATGTTTATACATTAAAGTACACTTACAGGATTGCTGGGATGAAGGGGGTGAAGAAGGAGAGGTCAGGCTAGGATTGCCTTTTGCCCTTAGTAAAGTATTAACATCGAGGCAGTTGAGTCCCTAGAAGAACCTCACTCCGCCGGTTTCAAGGACTTGTCAGTGGGCTGTAAGTCGTAGGAAATTTGACAATTTTTCTTCTGCCATTGT
Organism: Meles meles; assembly: GCF_922984935.1. Taxonomy (NCBI): domain Eukaryota; kingdom Metazoa; phylum Chordata; class Mammalia; order Carnivora; family Mustelidae; genus Meles; species Meles meles. The sequence goes on from NC_060077.1 coordinate 54,361,860, forward strand.
TTCCCACATCAGTATGACAGAGACCACTCTCAGTATGCTGTTTGTTTGAATCAGCACCATTTCCCATTGCATCAAATCAGTTCTAATTTTCAGTTACTTTGGTATTGGGGGGAAAAACAATTTTCATAGAATATTTTCCAAGAAATTAATAACTTGGTTAATGTAAATTTTTAAACTTTGGTAGGTACCTCTTTTGAAATGCCCTTAGATATTTTATATAAAAACAGAAATAGACACTCAACATAAAACTTCTTGCAAGTGTAGAAATTCTTTCTGTTGTATAACCAACTCTCTATTCTCAAGGAGGTCTTAATACTTGGGTCTGTCTTCTGTGGGTATTTAAAACTTTAATTGATGAGTACACACATTTCACCTACATTTTCATTTTCTGGCTATGGCCCACACAAAAAGACATTAGAGTTAATCATCGCAAAGTCCCTGGTCTCAATTGTTTTATCATACCTTTTAATTTTTCAGAAGATTAAAATAGCAAGAGCTCCTTGGAGATTCCTGTATCTAGTTTGGCAGGTGGGTAAATGGTGCTCTAGAGTGATATTCTTTCTTACTGATGAAATTGCTTCTATCATCTAAGCACCTGTTAGATCTCTGGAAGCACGGTTTCAGATGATGGTTTCTGTGATATCTATAAAAAGCTCAGAAGATATTCCCCTGGTGGTTCCCCTACCCTATGAGGAAGAAAACTGGGGTGGAGAATTGTACAGTTATTTCTCTTTTAAATTGTCATTTATGTCCCAGTATAATCATATCTCATGATCTTAACAAGTGCAGAATACCTTTCCTAATGCATTTTCCTTGGTCCTCTTCCAAACCAGAAAGGCAATCTTAAAGTTACTCAAGATATAATTAGATCAGAATTTTAAAAAATCATATTATTACATATTTACTGTTTATGTTTTCTATAATATATTTTTAGTTAAAATTGGTCATATGCTTAAAATAATCAAATATGCCATAGAAATATTATTGTGCTTTGAACAAAGCAACAACTTTCAAATTTGTTAATATAAAGAACTGTTATTCTCAAATTCGAAAATTTGAAAGTCCCAAAAGTTCATTTTTGCTTTTGTTTCCTTGGTCTTTGGAGACATATCTTGAAAGAAGTTGCTGTGGCTGATATCAAAGAGGTTACTGCCTATGTTCTCCTCTAGGATTTTGATGGATTCCTGTCTCACGTTGAGGTCTTTTATCCATTTTGAGTTTATCTTTGTGTACGGTGTAAGAGAATGGTCAAGTTTCATTCTTCTACATATAGATGTCCAATTTTCCCAGCACCATTTATTGAAGAGACTGTCTTTTTTCCACTGTATATTTTTTCCTGTTTTGTCTCAACTGTTATTGAGAAAATTTCATTTTCTCAAATTTTATAAATGTAAGTAAGCCACAGTTCTTGAATCAAATCAATTAGTATAGAGCAAAATATTTAGTATTTTAGCTTTTAGACAAATGGTCTAATAACAAAAATTGGTTAATTTATTTCCCTTTCTCTCCAGTGCTAACCTTCAGTGGGAGTTTTGCATGCATTTTAATTTATCTTAAATTTATGCAGAAATAGATTAGCATTTCCTAGCAATCATTTGTCTTGCATTTTTGCTTTCAGCCATTTTTTAAACCACCTGCTGTATTTGCCTTATGTTCAAAATATGCTGTTGACAGTTACTAATAATGCTGATTAAATTTGCGTATGATGACAGGCAAAACACTAAATAAAAACAAAACAATATAATCCTGCATTTGTCTTCTCTGTTTCAGTGGTGGCATAAAAGAAACATCTGATTTGTAAGAGCATTGATTTATTACCATTTGGCAAGTCTTATTGAACTGAGGTATAGACAGTATGTGAAAGTGAATATAATTACACAATTTTCAAATACTGGTCTATTTTATGAAGTTAAAAATATGCATGCAGTCTAAAATAAATATCTTTATGTTCTTTTCACATTTTCAGAAGTCATTAGAGTTTGCTACTGAGGTATAATATCATTAGTAAATGAAAACATCTAGGCTGAAAGCTAGCATCTTTTCTGAAGGCAAAAATTGTCAAGGCAACCATAGATTTTCCATTTTTCATGTGTTTCTACTTTATTCTTCTTGATGTACATGTAATAAAAGCAGCACAAAGCAAACACCTTTCAAGCCTAAAAATCAGTGATTAAGACCTGACACAGGGATATTTGTTATACTTTATAGGGCTGTGTTGGAGAGTAGCAAAGATGATGGATGTGATAGATAATGGTCCCCGAAACCCATGTATTTTGACCTGAAGAATTAGCCTTGCTTTTGCAAACCTTCATGGTGAATTGTGGCCATCTCTGAGGTTTCCATTTATTTAAAAGAAAAATATATGGATACTCATGATCCCATAGCCCTTGCTACATGATTGCTTCTTGGATGCTTTTAACTCTGGGATTAATTCTTTGAATTTATGGAGGCAAAAGCAATATAAGCAAATTATATTCAATTTATCTCTGTAGACAATGCAGAAATTATAAATTATTATGCAACATGTTCACCTATAAATGTTAAAAATATGTTTTTCATTTTATAATTAACATATTGAACTAATTTTTGCCCATCTATGCTACCCTGATATATATCTTACAGGTTTTGTTTTCAAGGCCAGACATAAAATGTATGGAAGATTTTATATGGTCATTTCAGTATTCACTCCTCCCAGGAATAGGAAAATTAAGTTATATTCAACATAGTGATTTCTCACATTTGAGTATTACATGCCAGACTTTGTGCTAATAATTTCTATCATAATTTATTTAATTCCTATGTCTGTATAAGGTAGAAGATATTATTTATCCCCATTTTGCAGATACAGAAACCAAGGCACAAAGATAGATGATAGATAGATAGATAGATATAGATATAGATGTATTTTGGCAAGGGATAAAATGTGCTGCGTTGGAATGAGAAGATGACCACAGTCAAATGATTTCACAGCCTATGCTATAATGACTTCATTGTGCCACATTTTTTACTGCCAAAGAGATGAGAAAGAATTGGAAATACATTACAACTTTGACAGGGCCACTGTAGCAGTTCATTGCCTTAAACATTTTCCTTCTTTTACCTGTGACATAAGGAGGACAAGAGGCAGAATCTGCAAGAAAAGCTCTATATGTACCCTGGAGGTACAGATTCTGCCTTAAAACATTTTGTTGGTAGCTCCGAGCTTCAGTTGTTTCATTTGTTTGTGGGGAAAATCATATCTATCCACAGATTTTTCAGCAATGACAGTAAGGACCAAAAGGCAATGAAATAACAATTTTAAGGTGCCAGAGAAAATAGTGATAAAAAGAAAATATAAAAGTATAGTATGACAATATTTATGTCATAATAGAAAATAAACATAAAATATGACAGCCAAACTTCTAACACAGAATGAGGCTAAAATAAAGTTATTGTTGTGGACCCACAATAATGATAGAGTTTACCACTCATGACTCCTAGTTGGAGAAAGTCTGAAGAATGCATTTCAGGGAAAAGGAAATGGGGAGCATCCTGAAGGAATGACATGCAAACAGGAATGGTGTACAAGATTTTTAAAACTGGGTCTGGCCCCTTCTTCACTAAGCTTAAGACCTAATGGGAGATAAACCTTAAATGATTCATTATAATTCTCCAGGGTAGAAAAATTGCTGTAGAGTATAGAGAAAGAGATATAAGTAGTATTCTTCTTTCTAAATGTTTATAAGATAATATCATCTACTACATGCCCTATGTGTGTAATTTAAAGGCCATTAAAATATTTGAGCGTTGAGGTGGGTACTCTTTCATCACCAACCTCAACTCCTATCACTAGCTTTCAGCTTCTCTCCTTCCATAGGTTCTGTCTTCTCTTGTAGTTTACCAAACATACCACACTGTTGCTTTCAGTTTTACTCATATGTCTGAGGGAAACCCACACTTTCACCTACTTATTTCACTTACCTCCTTCAGATTCAGTTCTCAGGTCATCTCCTGAAAACCATTCCTGTTTGTCCCTTACTTGTCCTGACCTGCCCCTTTCTAACTTTATTGAATTAAGTTAGACACACCTCTGCTGTCTTCAGAGTATACTCTATGTAACAGCCTCTCAAGTTTTCACAAATCATATTAAATATATCTATTTATATGTTAGTATTCCCAACTAGGTGTTAAAGCACCCTAGGGAAGATAATACAACATTAATTTTTTTTTTTCAATGATCACCTTTGGTCCCACTGAAACATTGTCATAGATAATTACCCAGAATTTAGGACAAAATATCATTGGTATTGCAGCTAACAACAAAAATGCCCCAGTTACCCAAATGGTATGCTGTGTTATTTAACAATAACAACTACATGAAAATACTTAACCAATACTTTAGTCATTGAAGTAGAGACTGTAAAAATAGTAATGTGTAAACGTTGCTGAAGGGTCTGGCATAATTCCAACAAGTTCCTAAAGATCTATCTGCTGACAAAGTTCTTAGGATTTAGAATAGAGTCTTCTAATTTTAATTTTTGAATTTGAAATAATTTCCTATTTACAGAGAAGTTTTCAGCATAGTAGAAAGCATTTTACCCTTCATCTAGATTCAATTGTTAGCATTTGGCCACTTTTTGTTTTTCTCTATCTATAAATTATTACCATTAGTTCTATTATTTTTACTGACCTATTTGAGAGTTACTGGAATATGTATCACTCAATAATAAGGAATTCACTTATATATCATCAATATGATGATCAAATGCATGAAATTTAGAGGTGTATATTTTATTATCTAGTAGACAGTTTGTACTAAATTTTGTTAATTGTTTAATAATTTCCTCTATGCTTTGTATTTTTGCAAGCTAGAATCCAAACCAAGATCATCCATTGTATTAGTTATCACCTCTTTAGTCTCTTTAATCTGTAAACAGTCTTTGCTTTTCATGATGTTTCTGTTTTTGATGCTACACAATTGTTCTTTTGTAGACTTGGATTGTGTGGTGTTTATTCATGATTATATTCAGGTTAAGCCTTTTGGTAGGAGTGTGGCAGGAGAGGTGTTTTATTCTCAGAGTATGATATCAGGAGGCACATCACATCAGTTTTCTCAATTTTGGGGGCGTTAATTTTTCCATTGTGAAGTTAGCGTCTACTAAGTTTTTAAATCATAAAGTTACCTTCTTCCATTTGCAATATTGGAGAGAATGACATAGTAAATATTTCATTCTCTATCAAATTTTCACCCTAGATTTTTAGCACCTTACTGATGATTCTTGGCTAAATTAATTGTAACTATAATATTTTCAAGAGATATTTTGTTGGGCGCCTGGGTGGCTCAGTGGGTTAAAGCCTCTGCCTTCAGCTCAGGTCATGATCCCAGGGTCCTGGGATCGAGCCCCACATCGGGCTCTCTGCTCAGCAGGGAGCCTGCTTCCTCCTCTCTCTGTCTGCCTGCCTCTCTGCCTATTTGTAATCTCTGTCTGTCAAATAAATAAATCTTAAAAAAAAAAAAAAAAAAAAAAAAAAAAAAAAAAAAAGATATTTTGTTACGATTTCATTCTTCTTTTAGTAATTTAGTAATTGTCATTCCACTGTAAGAAAGAGATTTCCCATCTTTCCTATTAATTAGGTAATTCATTTATTTATGTACTTACTTATTTTACTTATTTTATAAGCTTGAGCTCAATGATTATTATTTTTTTCCTTGGGTTTTCATTGTATCCTTAAGGCAGGCATCTGTTTCTTGGCTTCCTGGTTTATTTATTAATCTGTTTCTCTCTACATCCATACTACCCATACTGGCTTTGCCATGTGTTGTTATTTGTATTATAAATTTTCTGATTGAGATGTTCATTAGTAATTTTTTTGTTTAGATTTTTGGTTTGTCTTTGTGATTTTGGGAATTCTATTCCAATTTTATTAAAACTGTCAAACTAAAAAAAATCCTATTGAAATTGGGTAAGAATTATATTGAATTTATGGATAGAAGTAATATTTTAAGGATATTAGTTCTCTGCCATCATGAGTAGGTACTCATAACTCTCATTATTCATGAAATGAAAGATATAACATTAAGGATGCTAACTCTAATGAAATTAACCTAAAAATTGAAAGCATTGTTTATAAAAAAAAAACAGATTTAGGGGGAAAATTTTATAAAATGATTCTAAAATTTATAGACAATATAAAAAAAAGAAACTAAGGCAAATTTTCAAAGACGGACATAGATGGTAGACTTTATCAGAAAAAAGATGTATTTTAAGAGTGAATTAACTAAGACAGTAAAGTTTTAGTGTAAGGGAAGTATTAAATAAGCCAGTGAAACAGAACAGAGACTGAAAGATGTAGTATGGTCTCCCAATTTATGACAAAGAATACATTGAAGTGAAGTAAAAAAGATAATGCATTCTTTTTTATTATTATTTATATAAAATTAGCCAAAATATAGTACATCATTAATTTCAGATGTAGTGCTCAATAACTTATCATTGCGTATAACACCCAGTGCTCCTCAGGTGCCCTAATTAATGCTCATCACCCAGTTACTCCATTCCCCCACCTACCTTCCCTCCAGCAACACTCAGTTTGTTTCTTATACTTAAGAGTCTCTCATGGTTTTTCCCTCTCTCTGATAATTCCCCTTTCAGTTTTCCCACTATTACCCTATGATTCTCCACACTATTTATTATAGTTCACATATGAGTGAAACCATATGATAATTGTTTTTCTCTGACTTATTTCACTCAGCAAAATACCCTCCAGTTCCATCCATGTTGAGGTAAATGGTAAGCATCCTTCCTGATGGCGGATTAATAATCCATATTATATATATAATCTCACAACTTCTTTATCCGTTCATGTCAGAGGACATCTCAACTTTTTCCACCAGTTTGGCTATTGTGGACATTGCTGCTATAAACATTGGGGTGCAGGTGCTCTTCATATCACTACATTTCTATCTTTGGGGTAAATGCCTTGTAGTGCAATTGCTGGGTGGTAGGATAACTATTTTTAACTTCTTGAGGAACCTCCATACTGTTTTCCAGAGTGGCTATATTAGCTTGCGTTCCCACCAACAGTGTAAGAGGGTTTCCCTTTCTCCACATCCCAGCTAACATTTGTTGTTTTCTATCTTGTTAATTGTAGCCATTCTGACTGATATAAGGTAGTATCTCATTGTGGTTTTGATTTGTATTTCCCTAATGACAAATGATATTGAGCATTTTTTCATATTTCTGTTGGCCATTAGTATGTCTTCTTCGGATAAATGTCTATTCATGCCTTCTGCCCATTTCTTGACTGGATTATTTGTTTTTTTGGGTGTTGATTTTGATGCTTTTTATAGATCTTGGTTACTAGCCCTTTATCTGATATGTCATCTACAAATATCTTCTCCCATTCTGTAGGTAGCCTTTTTCTTTTATTGACTATTTCCTTTGCTGTGCAAAAGCTTTTTATCTTGATGAAGTCCTAAGAGTTCATTTTTGCTTTTGGTTCTCTTGCCTTTGGAGATGTGTCTAGCAAGAAGTTGTTGTGGTTAAGGTTGAAGAGGTTGCTGCTTGTGTTCTACTCTAGGATTTTGATGGAGCCCTATCTCACATTTAGGTCGTTCACCCATTTTTAGTCTATTTTTGTGTATGGTGTAAAAAATGGTTCAGTTTCGGGGTGCCTGGGTGGCTCAGTGGGTTAAAGCCTCTGCCTTCGGCTCAGGTCATGATCCCAGCCTCCTGGGATCTAGCCCCGCATTGGGCTCTCTGCTCAGCGGGGAGCCTGCTTTCTCTTCTCTCTCTGCCTGCCTCTCTGCCTGCTTGTGATCTCTGTCTGTTGAATGAATAAATAAAATATTAAAAAAAAAATCTTTAAAAAAATGGTTCAGTTTCATTCTTCTGTATGTGCTGTCCAATTCTCCCAATGCCATTTATTGAAGAGACTGTTCTTTTTCCACTGGATATTCTTTCCTACTTTGTCAAAGATTAGTTGGCCAGAGAGTTGAGGGTTCATTCCTGGGTTCTCTCTTCTGTTCCACTGATCAATCTGTCTGGTTTTGTACCAGTACCATATTGTCTTGCTGTTTACAGTTTTGTAATAGAGCTTGAGGTCTGGAATTGTGATGCCACCAGTTTTGATTTTATTTTTCAACATGTTTGGCTATTAACATGTTTGGGGTCCTTTCTGGTTCCATACAAATTTTAGGATTATTTGTTCCAGCTCTGTGAAAAATGTTGATGGTATTTTGATAAAGATTGCATTCATTGGGGGGAGTCAAGATGGCAGGGAAGTAGGAGGAGGCGCCGTTTCAATCTGTACCCTAAAGTGAGCTGATTACCTACCAAAGAACTCTGATCACCCATGAAATCAGCCTGAGATCAGAATTATACATGTCTGGATCTCTACAGGAGCAGAAGACGCCAGTGGGCAGGTAAAGTGGAGTGGGAACATTGGACTGATATCAAAAGATAAACAAAAAGGGGAGGGAGCCACCAGAGGCGACCAATTGGAAAGTAATACCCCAATATGAGAGTGCCCTGCATCTGGGGACCAGCATTAGCTTGGAGTCTGGTTGAAAGTGAGCAAAGTGTTGTGGGGGAAATTGTGGGAATCGGGGCAGTTAGGGACAGGGGCTTAAGTCCCCAGACCGAGGACAGCCTCCCCTGGCACTAAGCCAGAGAGAGTGTGACAGAGAAACCAGGTCTTGGTCCCTGAGCCGCCAGTGCACCTGAGCCGCCAGTGTGCCCAAGAACATATGGGGTCCAGCTCCCGTGAGGGGCTGGGAGTCTCGCCAGATGGCATCCCTGAAACATGCATGTCCCACACCCTCCCCTGGGAGAGGTGCTCACAGGCGCAAGCTGGGAGCCCTGGCACCTGGAAAAGCCAGGCATTCCCAACCCAGGCCAGCGGGAAAATGTCAGTGTGTGATCGCTGCTTGGAACCTCTCTGGCAGTCTGGAGCTGCCCAGACAGCTTCCGCTGTGGTGGTTTTGGGTACAAGGAGGAGATCCGGCATCCCCAGGGACCGTTACTCAGAACCTACTCTGCCAGCAGCTCTGCAGAGCATTCTGAGGCTTCTCTCTGAGAGGGAGGTCTGGGTGCAGTTTGCTATCCTCTAAACCTCCAAAAACCATCAAAAGCTGTCAAGGCGAGAGAAAACAGATGAACAAACATAAAAACCTCCAGAGAACAAAGGCCTGAAAAAAACGGTTTCCTCAGATCCCACTCCCTTGAGGGGGGTGGGAGGACCTAACTCAGGGAACATCATTGATGAAAACCCACATGGCAGGCCCCTCCCCTAGAAAACCAACCAGGAAGGAATAAAAAAAAAAAAAAAAAAAAAAGAAGATGACAAGAGAACGACCACCACAACTTCATAAATACAACTTTTATTTTTAACTCTTTACCACTATTCTGGTTCATTTTTTTATACATATAGATAATTTTTTAACCAATTTACCATCACAGTGAGGTGTCCAGTACATCAAATTCCTTAATAACCTTCTAACTTGAACTTTTTGATACATACACCCATGTTTTTCTTTTGCTTTTCTATTTTTTAAATTTTTTTAAAATTTTAATTTAGTTTAGTCTAGTTTATTCTTTTTTAATTTTTATTTTCTAATATACATATAGAGTTAAACTTCAAGGTAATCCCCTTTCCCCAATCAATGCTACCCCTATAGGCAAACCAATTTTTAATCCCCCTTTATCTTAGGAAAGTTGAGTCCCTTAACAAAGACATCAAGATACATCCAGGAAGAATCAAGATAACCTTCCTCACCCACACTGAGAATTTATAACCACTCTCCCAACTTTTTCTTCTGCCAGTGTTTCTGTGTATTTGTTTTTGTCCTAATAGGATATAAATCTTATACTTGGGGTTCTTTTTGATGAGGTTCTTCCTTTTTTTATTTTTATATATATATATATTTTTTTTCTCTTGTCATATACTTTTATCAGTCTTTTTGTTTGTCTGTTTTTGTTTGTATACTTCATAAATCTTGGGGCCCATTTGGGCTGAGCCTTCTCTTTTATCTTCCCTTTTTTTCCTGTCTGTCTGTCTCTCTCTCTTTCTCTCTTTTTTTCTTCTATTTTTTCTCTATTTCTTTTTCTTTTCTTTTTTCACTCATTTGGGTGGGGAATCCTGATTGCAAGAAGCATACCAGGGTGCATCTTGACTGCACCACAGTAGATACATCCAGCTGCATCCGTTCAGTCATCTCTTACCAAAATGACTAGGAGGAGGAATGCCCAACAGAAGAATAATACAGAGGATGGACCTTCTGTAACAGAGCTAATGGCTATTGACATAGACAATATGTCGGAAAAGGAATTCAGGCTAACAATTATCCAGGCAATAGCCAGGTTGGAGAAAGCCATGGATGACCAAATGGAATTGATTAGTGAAGAACTGAAAGCCAGGGATGATATTCACAATGTTAGTGCAGAACTGAAAGCCACCAGGCATGATGTTCAAAATGCTCTCAATGAATTCCAATCTAATCTAAATTCTCTAAAAGCTAGGGTAACTGAGACAGAAGATAGAATTAGTGATCTGGAGAACAAACAGATAGAGAGAAAAGATCAGGAGGAAGCCTGGAACAAACAGCTCAGAAGCCACGAAAACAGAATCAGGGAAATAAATGATGCCATGAAAAGTTCCAACAGAAGAATTATTAGAATCCCTGAAGGGAAGGAAAAAGAAAGAAGTCTAGAAGATATACTGGAACAAGTTGTCTATGAAAATTTTCCCAATCTCACAAATGGAAACAACATTCATGTACTAGAGGCAGAGCGGTCCCCCCGCCCCCAAGATTTTAGATTCTTGAAAGTCCTCGCAACACCTGATAGTTAAAATGAAGAATTACAATTCTAGACAGACCCTCTTAAAAGCAGCTAGGACAAAGAGGCTCCTTACATACAGAGGAAAGCCCATTAGAATAACGTCAGACCTGTCCATAGAGACCTGGAAAGCCAGGAAGGGCTGGCAAAATATATTCAGAGTACTAAATGAGAAGAACATGCAGCCAAGAATACTTTATCCAACAAGATTGGATATTCAAAGACATTCAAGACATTCAAAATGGATGGAGAGATAAAGAGTTTCCAAGACCGGCAATGCTTAAAACACTATGCAACCACCAAGCCGACACTGCAGGAATATTAAGGGGGGTCTTATAAAAGAGAAAAAATCCTAAGAATGTCATTGAACAGAAATATAGAGAAAATCTACAAACAGAAAGACTTCAAAGGTAACACGATGTCAATAAAAACGTATCAATAATCACTCTCAATGTGAATGGCCTAAATGCACCCATAAAATGAAACAGGATTGCAGATTGGATAAAACGACAGGACCCATCCATATGTTGTCTACAAGAGACCCATTTTGAACCTAAGGATACACCCAGACTGAAAGTGAAGGGATAGAGAAGCATCTTTCATGCCAATGGGCCTCAAAAGAAGGCCGGGGTAGCCATTCTCATATCAGATAAATTAGATTTTAAAATAAAGACTGTAGTCAGAAATACAGAAGGACACTACATCATTCTTAAAGGGACTATCCACCAAGATGATCTAACAATTATAAATATCTATGCCCCCAATATGGGAGCAGCCAATTACATAAGAAAACTACTAATCAAGATAAAGAGTCATATTGATATGAATACATTAATAGTCGGAGATCTTAATATGCCTCTCTCAGTAATAGACAGATCATTGAAAAAGAAAATCAATAAAGAAATAAGATCATTGAATGAAACATTGGACCAGATGGACCTCATAGACATATACAGAACATTCCACCCTAAAACAACAGAATACTCATTCTTCTCAAGTGCACATGGAACCTTCTCTCTCTCTTCACAGATGACATGATTCTTTATATGGAAAAACCCAAAGACTCCACCCCCAACTAACTAGAACACATACAGCAATTCAGTAATGTGGCAGGATATACAAAGTCAATGTACAGAAATCAGTGGCTTTCTTATACACCAACAATGAAAATACAGAAAGGGAAATTAGAGAATCAATTCCATTTACTATAGCACCAAGAACCATAAGATACCTGGGAATAAACCTAACCATAGAGGTAAAGGATCTGTACTCGAGGAACTACAGAACACTCATGAAAGAAATTGAAGAAGACACAAAAAGATGGAAGACCACGCCATGCTCTTGGATTGGAAGAATAAACATTGTTAAAATGTCTATACTGCCTAGAGCAATTTATACTTTTAATGCCATTCCGATCAAAATTCCACCAGAATTTTTCAAGGAGCTGGAGCAAATAATCCTAAAATTTGTGTGGAATCAGAAGAGACCCCGAATTGCTAAGGAAATGTTGAAAAATAAAAACAAAACTGGCAGCATCACGTTACCTGATTTCAAGCTTTACTACAAAGCTGTGATCACCAAGACAGCATGGTACTGGCATAAAAACAGACACATAGACCAGTGGAACAGAGTAGAGAGCCAAGATATGGGCCGTCAACTCTATGGTCAAATAATCTTTGACAAAACAGGAAAAAAAATACAATGGAAAAAAGTCTCTTCAATAAATGGTGCTGGGAAAACTGGACAGCTATATGTAGAAGAATGAAACTCGACCATTCTCTTACACCGTACACAAAGATAAACTCAAAATTGATAAAAGACCCCAATGTGAGACAGGAATCCATCAGAATCCTAGAGGAGAATATAGGCAGTAACCTCTTTGATATCAGCCACAGCAACTTCTTTCAAGATATGTCTCCAAAGGCAAAGGAAACAAAAGCAAAAATGCACTTTTGGGACTTCATCAAGATCAAAACCTTCTGCACAGCAAAGGAAACAGTCCACAAAACCAAAAGGCAACCCACGGAATGGGAGAAGATATTTGCAAATGACAGTACAGACAAAAGGTTGATATCCAGGATCTATAAAGAACTCAAACTCAACACACACAAAACAGGTAATCATATCAAAAAATGGGCAGAAGATAGAAACAGACACTTCTCCAATGAAGACATACAAATGGGTATCAGACACATGAAAAAATGTTCATCATCACTAGCCATCAGGGAGATTCAAATTAAAACGACATTGAGATATCACCTTACACCAGTTAGAACAGGCAAAATGAGCAAGCCAGGAAACAACGTGTGTTGGAGAGGATGTGGAGAAAGGGGAACCCTCTTACACTGTTGGTGGGAATGCAAGTTGGTGCAGCCACTTTGGAGAACAGTGTGGAGATTCCTCAAGAAATTAAAAATAGAGCTTCCCTATGACCCTGCAATTGCACTGCTGGGTATTTACCCCAAATATAAAGATGTAGTGAAAAGAAGAGCCATCTGTACCTCAATGTTTATAGCAGCAATGGCCATGGTCGCCAAACTGTGGAAAGAACCAAGATGCCCTTCAACGGATGAATGGATAAGGAAGATGTGGTCCATATACACAATGGAGTATTATGCCTCCATCAGAAAGGATGAATACCCAACTTTTGTAGCAACATGGACGGGACTGGAAGAGATTATGCTGAGTGAAATAAGTCAAGCAGAGAGTCAAGTATCATATGGTCTCACTTATTTGTGGAGCATAACAAAGAACACGGTGGTGGACATGGGGAGATGGAGAGGAGAGGGAGTTGAGGGAAACTGGAAGGGGAGATGAACCATGAGAGACTATGGACTCTGAAAAATAACCAGAGGGTTTTGAAGGGGCGGGTGGGAGGTTGAGGAACCAGGTAGTGGGTAATAGGGAGGGCACGTACCACATGGAGCACTGGGTGTGGTGCAAAAACAATGAATACTGTTACGCTGAAAAAAAAATAGATTGCATTCAGTGTGTGTAATGTTCTGGGTAGCCTAGACATTTTAACAATATTTATTCTTCCAAAACATGAGCATGGAATGTTTTTCCATTTCTTTGTGTCTTCCTCAATTTCTTTCATAAATGTTCTGTAGGTTTTAGAGTACAGATTCTTACCTTTTTGCTTAAGTTTATTTCTATGTATCTTATGGTTTTTGGTGCAATTGTAAATGAAATAGATTCCTTAATTTCTCTCTCTTCTGTCTCATTGTTAGTGTATAGAAATGCAACTGTTTTCAGTGCACTGAATTTATATATTGCCATGTTGCTGAATTGCTGTGTGAGTTCTAACAGTTTTGGGGTGGAGTTTTTGGGGTTTTCCCTATAAAGTATCATGTTATCTGTGAAGAGTAAGAGTTTTACTTCTTTGCCAGTTTGAATGCCTTTTATTTCTTTTTGTTGTCTGATTGCTGAGGCTAGGACTTCAAGTACAAGAAACAATCGTGATGATAATGGGCATCCCTGTCACATTCCTGACCTTCAGGAAAAAGCTTTCAGTTTTTCCACACTGAGAATAATATTCTCATGGGCTTTTCCTACATGGCTTTTGTGATACTGAGGTATGCTCCCTCTGTCCATACACTGTGGAAACTCTTAAGAAAGGATGTTGTATTTTGTTAAATGCTTTTTCTGCGTCAGTTGAGAGGATCACATGGTTCTTGTCCTTTCTTCTATTAAAGTGATGTATCATGTTGATTCATTTGTGCATGTTGAACCTCCCTTGCAGCCCAGGAATAAATCAAACTTGGTTGTGGGGAATAATACTTTTATTGTACTGTTGAATCCTATTGGCTAGTATCTTGGTGAGAATTTTGGCATCCATGTTCATCAGGGATATTGGTCTTTAATTCTCCTTTTTGTTGGGTTCTTTGTCTGGTTTGGGGATCAAAGTAATGCTGGCCTCAAAGAATGAGTTTGGAAGCTTTCCTTCCATTTCTTTTTCTTTCTTTCTTTTTTCTTTTTTTCTGAAAAAGCACCAGAGGAATACATATGAGTTCTTTAAATGTTTGGTATAATTCCCCTGGGAATTCATCTGGCCTTGGACTCTCGTTTTTTTGGGAGATTTTTGATTACTGCTCCAATTTCCTTGCTGGTTATGGGTCTGTTCGTGTTTTCTATTTTTTCCTATTTCAGTTTGATAGTTCATAAAGTTCCAAGAATGCATCCCTTTCTTTCAGATTGCCTAATTTATTGGCATACAGTTGCTCATAGTATGTTCATATAATTGTTCATATTTCCTTGGTGTTAGTCATGATCTCTCCAATTTCATTCATGATTTTATTAATCTGGGTTCATTCTATTTTCTTTTTGGTAAGTCTGGCCAGGAGTTTATCATTCTTATTAATTTTTTCAGAGAACAAGATTCTAGAGTCATTGATCTGTTCTACTATTCTTTTGGTTTCTATTTCATTGATTTATGCTCTAATATTTATTATTTCTCTTCTGCTTGGTTTAGGCTTTATTCACTGTTCTTTCTTCAGCTCCTTTAGGTATAAAGTTTGTTTGTGTATTTGAGACTTTTCTAACTTTTTGAGAAAGGCTTCTATTGCTATGTACTTTCCACTTAGGATCACCTTCACTGTATCCTAAAGGTTTTGAACTGTTGTGTTTTCATTTTCATTTGTTTCTATTAATTTTTTAATTTCTTCTTTATTTTCATGGTTGACTCATTCATTCTTTAGTAGGATTCTCTTTAACCTCCAAGTGTTTGAGTTCTTTCCAAATTTTCTCTTGTGATTGAGTTCAAGCACTGTGGTCTAGAAATATGTAGGGAATAATCTCATTCTTTTCATACCAGTTGAGACCTGATTTGTGACCCAGGATGTGACTTATTCTGGAGAATGTTCCATGTGTACTAGAGAAGAATATGTATTCTGTAGGTTTAGAATGGAATGCTCTGTATGTATCTGGTCCAGTGCATCATTCAAAGTCCTTGTTTCCTTGTTGATCTTCTGCTAAGACAATCTGTCCATCACTGTGAGTAAAGGGTGTTGAAGTCCCCTACTAGTATTATATTATTATGAATGTGTTTCTTTAATTTGATTATTAATTGTTTATATAATTGGTTTATAACATGTGTCCATGTTAGGAGCATTAAGATTTATAATCGTTTGCTCTTCTTGTTGAATAGACCTTTAAGAGTCTCTTGTAGACAACATTAGGAGGGGTGTTGCTATTTTATCTAATTTGATGTCCTGTGTCAAAAAGATATTTTCAATAACTTTTACAGAGTCAATTTGTATCTATATTGGATAGAATAAAAAGAATATTGACTTTTGGCTTGTATGGCACATAATAATTTATTCCTGATGAAATTTGAGAAAAAATAAAAATAAATTGCCATGAATGCATGGTAAGAAAATATGTATTAAATAAGACACAAAAGTATGAGTCATAAAGGAAAAAGTGAAAAATTATAGCTTATATAAAATAACTTTTTTATGGAACAGAAGTTATGACAATGAAAAGATAAGCTGCAGAGTTGGAGTATATGTATAAATTCTTATGAATCAATAAGAGAAAGGGGCAAATTAAATGGAAAATTGGTAAGAATTTCTTAAACTTTAAAAATATGAAAATCCAGAAGCCTGCTACAAATTAGAAAGAGGCTTAAATTCAGTGATCATCAGAGAAAATAAATTTAAAATATAGTTCTACTATATACTACCAAAATTATGAAAGTGAAAAACATGAAGATACATGATGTATCAACATAACCATGGAGTTTCTGGAATTGTCTGCAGATATTTCCATAGGAAACTGTTGGCTGATATAGAATAAAGCTATCTGTGACACAGCAACTATACTTCTAGACATAATCCCCAAATATTTGTGCATATGTTGGCCAAAAGTCACATTCCAGAATCTTCATAGCACTATTCCTCAAATCACTCCAAATTCCATCCATGAAGAAATAAATTTGTGACATATTAAGATAATAGCATAGAATATAGTAGTGAGGATAAACAAACCAAAACTGTAGTCAGTAACATGGATGAATCTCAAAAATGATATTCAATAAGAAAAGTTACCTAAAAAGAGCACACACTATTAGATTCTGTGAACTTAAAGGACAAACGCATCCATGGCATTAGGAGCCCAAGACTGGTTATCTCCATGGTGAAGAATTAAGACACTGGTATGAGGCACGAGACATGTGTTAAAATTGACAAAAGTGACTGCTTCTTGTTCTAGGTGCTTCTTGAAATGAACACCGGTGTGTTCATTTTGTGGAAAGTCTTTTGCACTCTTTTTAAATCTTGTCACTTTTCTTGATGTGTGTTTCTATCACATGCATGAGAGGTCCTGGCAACAAACAAACAATATCTCAATGATTTCAGCAGAAATATTTTACTAAGACCAATTGTTCACCACTTGTGGATGACCTAAAAAATGCAAAATGAGGAATCATATCACATAATCTGCACTTGGAAGGGGGCCTGTGGAGCTGTGATGAGAAAACAAATGTGGGAGTGCCTATGGTTGGTGCTGGTATCTCTGGGAGACATGATGCAGCTGGTTCTTTAAGTGCTGCAGAAGTACAGAATCACTATGGTACAGAATATTGAGTTAAAGCAGTGAGGCAATGGCTAAAAAACTGCCAAATCTAATTCTTAAACAAAAATCACCCTCCTCACAAAAAGGAAAAAAAAGATAGTATAAAAGTATTAGAACAAATAATGAAAGATTATTTTATATTTGTAATTTTAATTGAGACACAAAATTCTGGAGACACAAAATAAAGAATTTATACATCATACATTAATAAGTTGTGAGTGCAATAACCAAAATAAGGAAGACTAAAATTTAAGTGATAAACTAAATACAAAAAAACAAAAACTTGCTGTTAATATCTCAAAGATCTAATTTTCTTAAAATATAAATGACTTCTTTCATTAACATGAATAAGACCAATGATCCAATAGGAAAACATAGGCAAATTATTTGAACTCATGGCTCACAAAAAAGAAAATACAGATTTCTCTTAAATATATGCATGATCCCAAATTCATTTAAGATGAAAGTTAAATCAAATTTAAAACCATGTTAAAATTTTATCAGATTGTTAACAGTCTGACCAAATACTATATTGATAAAGATATAGAGAAACAGCAATTATATATTCCTGGTGGGAACATAATAGTGTTATTTCTTTTTTTTTTTTTTTAAAGATTTTATTTATTTATTTGACAGAGAGAAATCACAAGAGAGGCAGGCGGAGAGAGAGGAAGGGAAGCAGGCTCTCCACTGAGCGGAGAGCCCGATGTGGGCTCTCCACTGAGTGGAGAGCCCGATGTGGGACTCGATCCCAGGACCCTGAGATCATGACCTGAGCTGAAGGCAGCGGCTTAACCCACTGAGCCACCCAGGCGCCCAATAGTGTTATTTCTAAAATAATAAATACTCAAGCCATTTGACAGAGCTGCTTTATAGAAAAAATCAAATCTATGCAACATGTCATATTTACAAGCAATTCAACTTCCCCAGTAAAAGAAAATGTTTTAATGACTGTTAAGGGAAAAATTCATTATTGTTAATAAAAATGTTATGCAAAGAACAGTATATTTATCATTACACCATTTTTTGTTTTTAAAAAGGAAATATGCTAATTAATTTGTTTTTGTATAGAATATCCCTTAAACTATATACAAAGAAACCTGCTACAAATAGTTGCCTGTGTGGAGAGTAAGAGGTTGAATTGGAGGCAAGATAAGAGATATTCCACTGCCTACCTTTCACACTATGTTCATAAAACAAATAAATGCAACTACTTTGTATTGACAATACCCATAGATTAACAGTACTTTCAGTCTGTTTACAAGGTCACTTAATTGATTAGTTTCTCCCACCCATGCCTTATTCAGTCAGGAGAGTAAGAAAGATATGGGAAATAGAATGACATTATTCTTCAGAAACAAATATTAATGTCAGGCCATTTTACTGTAAGACAGTGATTAATATAATTGCACTGATTTAAAATAACATAATACTTCTCTATAGAAAAATACTACACATTTATTTTAATGTTAAATATTTATTAGATTTCCAAAATCTGACTGTGTTATTAGCGTATTGGTGTATTACAGGCTATTGACCTTGGTTCCACAAATTTGTTTTTACTTGAAAATTTTATTTTGGTGTATTAACATTCTTATGTATGTGACTAATAATAATGATGATAATAAATATGACAGTAGTAATTTGAGGCTCTTAGAGATTTGTTGAGCTTTGAAAGGAATATCACGTTTTTCAAGCCAGTTAGGTTTAGCACAATTAATATTCAAATCTATAAACCAGCCTTTTATTCTCCTAATGACAAATAGAATTGTTATAATTAAGTTAATGATCAGATTTGTAGTTACTTCAACCATCTGTGAACGAGCCACGAACCCAGAAATGAGCCCCTAGTAGAGATTTATCACATTTTGCTTCACAGGGGTACCTTACATCAACCAACTGCTGTCAAATACTTATGCATAACAATAGTTAAAATAGCTATTACTTCTTAAGTATCACAATACAAACAGTGCAATATGGACATTATTACAGAAGCAGTGTAGTCAATGAGACGACCTAGAAATTACTTTCTGTATTGCCTATAGATGAACTGGCTGGAAAAATGGGCAACCCCTTCCCAGAGGAGAGGCTATTCCTGACCTCAGCTTTGAGAGAGAATGAGCCCAGTTTTCAGTCTCCAGGGGCTACAGCCAGCTCTCCTCACCTTCTCTGAAGAGTTCCTTTCCAAAATTTTTTGGTGCTGTAACAGTCCCTTTGTCATTGAGTCCTACAAGCCCAATCCTATGCTCTTTTCATTAAAAATAGAACAAAACAACAGTAACAGCAGAGAGGCTTTTCCCTCTGCAGGAGTCATAATACCAAATCCCAGACTTACAGTTTAGCCACCTGTGCCTTAGACCTAGCACGTCTCTCCAAAGAATGCCAAGGTCAAGAGAACTTATTTCGTTCCATGAGTTCCTATTCCAAATGCTCCTTTATTTTTTTTAAGATTGTATTTATTAATTTGACAGAGAGAGAGAGAGAGATCACAAGGAGGCAGAGAGGCAGGCAGAGAGAGGGGGGAAGCAGGCTCGCTGATGAGCAGAGAGCCTGATGCAGGGCTTGATCTTAGGACCCTGAGATCATGATCTGAGCCCAAGGGCAAAGGCTTAACGCATTGAGCCACCCAAGCGTCCCCCAAATGGACCTTTTTGTTCAGAATCTCTTTCATGATACATTAACTCATGGAATCTTCATAGTTATGATATATACAATGATATAGTACCTATTAAAATTCTCATTTTACAAATAAGAAAAGTGAGTCTTACAAAAAACAATACATTATCCAAGATCACATAACCGGCTAATTATAGAGTCCATATTTGAACTGAGTCCATAATTATAGGGTCCATTCATCAGAGCCTGAATACTTAAGTAACTTGCATAACTTTATGTTTTCATTGTTGCTATTTGTCTGTTATAAATTGTAGTAGATCAGTATAAAATCAGCTGGTAAGGAGATCCTCAGAGAGCTACCAAAAATAAATCTTTTTGAAATGGAAATATATATCATACAGCTCTATTACATGCAGCACTTTTAAATGCACTTGTTCAATCATCATAAACTTTTCATGGAATATATAGAAAAGCTATCACAGGCTTTTCCACAGATCTGGAAGGTAGCCGTAGTCCCTTACCAAGCTCCAATTCTTCTCTCTATGGAATGTCAAGACATCTTTACCTTCCATATTTGGGGTGATTTTTAAATTGTTCTCCTGGAATCAGATTTTTACCTTGACTTCCTAGATACTCTCCAGATCATGATATCCAGTATTATACTCTCAAATTGAGACATTTCCTGGCAACTACAAAATTGTTCTCCAGTACACAATCCTCATGTACCCAGAACTCACTCCTTCATCACGCAAAACTCTTCTGCATCCTTGCCATCCTTGGCAGAACAGATCATAGGAGTCTGTGTTTCTGGAAGTGAACACTTTTTTTTTTCCTCTTAAAAAGCAGAGGTAAACTGAATCTATGAGCTAGTAAATCTTGGTTGCTTTGCATATAATTTTCCTGAATAACAAAAAATTTTATAGTATCACTGGTTCAGAATAATTCTTGATCTTAGAGATAATGACATAGGAATGCTTAATCATGGGAAAGCAAACACGATCATAAAATAATCCAAATTTTGTATTAGAAATTTTGTACATGTGGAATGTATTCTCCTTTCTCAACTTATCACAATATCCCATCTCACATTGTGATATCAAACAAATTTAAAAATTCTATTTTACTCATTGGAAATCACATACATATAGATAGGTAGATAGATAACAAGTACATAAAAAGATACTCCATATCATAGCTCTTCAGGGAAATGAAAATTGAAACAACAATGAAATACCACTGCATATCTGTTAGAATGGCAAGATCCAAAACACAGACTCCACCACACACTGAAAGGTTGCAGAGCCCCAGAACTCTCACACACTGCTGGTGGGAATGCAAAATGGTACAGCTACTTAGGAAGACAGTTTGGAGGTTTCTCACAAAATTAAACATATTTTTCCAGCAATCTCACTCTTGGTTATTTACCCAAAGGAGCCAAAACCAATGTCCACACAAAAACCTGCACACAGATGTTTATAGCAGCATTTTTTTTATTCATAATTACCCAAACCTAGAAGCACCTGTGTTCTTCAGTAGGTGAGTAGATACGCTGTACTTAATCCAGACAGTGAAATATGCTAAAAAATGTGTCCTCAAGTCATGAAAAGAATGAAGGAAATTGAATGCATATTACTAAGTGAAGGAAGCAAATCTGAAAAGACTACATATTGTATAATTCTGACTATATGACATTCTGGAAAAGGTAAAACTGTAGACACAGTAAAACGTTCAGAGGTCACCAAGCAATGGGTTGGGGTGAAGGTATGAGTAAGCAACACATGAGATTTTGAGGGTAAATATGCTGTAAGATACCATAATGATGGATATATATCATTATACATTTGGTCAAACCCATAGTATGTCAGTCACAACACGGAAATTTAAAGTAAACTATGCACTTTGAGTAATTATGATGTGTGAGTGTGGTTTCACCGATTGTAATAAACATCCCCACTGGTTGGGTTGGTAATGGAGGAGATTGTGCTTGTGTGGGGTAAGAGGTTTATGGAAAATCTCTGTACCTTCCCCTTAATTTTTCTGTGAACCTGAAACTGCTTTAAAAAATAAAGTCTGGGGGCGCCTGGGTGGCTCAGTGGGTTAAAGCCTCTGCCTTCAGCTCAGGTCATGATCCCAGGGTCCTGGGATCGAGCCCCGCATCAGGCTCTCTGCTCCGCGGGGAGCCTGCTTCCTCCTCTCTCTCTCTCTCTGCCTGCCTCTCTGCCTACTTGTGATTTCTGTCTGTCAAATAAATAAATAAAATCTTTAAAAAAATAAAAAAAATAAAGTCTGAATAAAGAAAAATGTATTTAAGTGTGAACATTTCCAAGAATGTATCATAAGAAAATAAATTTGCATAGCTGTATGTATAAAAATATAGAAAGGCATAATTTAAAATCACAAAATTAGGGGAAAGAGTGCTAGTTAATGTTATCAGCCTGAGATTTATTAAGCAAATTATAATACTGTATTTCTATGGAATACTATCCAGCCATTAAAGATAATGATATAGATGTGTACATTTGAAACACATGGAGTAATGTTAGTGTGATTTTTTCAAACAATTGTTGATACAGTTTTACATATGTTACATATCTCTTGTATGTATAAACATACATATAGACAACTTTGGGAAGTTTACATAGCTTATATAGCAAGACATGAAATTAATAGATTTATTTTGCATTTTAATCTGTGTGCATAATAGTTTTTTCTAATTATTCTTCAAAGGAAAATTCATTTTGTATAATAACCTTAGGTATTTTGTAATTCTGTAAATAACTTTAGGTAAAGGTTTTTTAGAGAAAACATAAGGAATCAAATGTGGCAAAAATAACTTTTTAAAATTACTTTTGGTAAATGTTAATAATGTATTTTCATCTCCTATCTGAGCCTCCCAAAGCTATTAATTATATTACCTTCAATCAATTTGGATTTCATAATTGAAATCAGAGGCATTGGCCTTGATATTTTATCTCTAACATTTTACCAGTAAAGTGATATGGAAATACATTTTGTTTTATTAAGTGTTTATACAGTACAAAACACAAAACCACATATAACCCTATTTGAGCAATGTCATGTTATTTCTTTGAGTTTAGAGGTCACTAATTGCCCTCATACATAAATATTAATGCTGAAAAAATCTCTCACAGTTAAATTTTATTTCAGGGGCACCTGGGTGGCTCAGTGGGTTAAAGCTTCTGCCTTCAGCTCAAGTCATGATCCCAGGGTCTGGTGATGAAGCCCCACATCAGGCTCTCTGCTCAGCAGGGAGCCTGCTTCCCTTCCTCTCTCTGCCTGCCTCTCTGCCTACTTGTGACCTATCAAAAAAATAAATAAAATCTTTAAAAAAATTATTTCAAAGAGCACTTACAATTATTTAAATGTATATACAAAATGGCAGAGTTGAGGTTGAAAGCAATATATTCCGTGGTACCTTGAAACAACCATTTTTTTTTATTCTTTAATTATAATTAGGAAAAAAAATACGGTTTTGGAACAGAAACATTTTACTGCTAAGAGTGCTATAATCATCTCTTGCTTCAGCATGAGCTCAGAAGGAAACCAAAACAGATGTGCAACAATAAACAGCTGCCACTCCTGCCCATCAGGACAATATACAGACCTTTTCTGTATAAATTCAAATTGTTGCAAGAAAAAAGAACAAAGCTTTTCATAATGATTATGGTTACAGTCTATCACTACCATTGAGAGCTGGATTGAGATATGCTGTATTTTTTCTTTTACATAACAAACAAAAAGAATTTTAAAAGAAGAATATCCTTACCATATAATATAAATCAGTGGATAATGGCTGATTTTTATTTTATAAAGTACTAAATAAAGTCAGAGTGCTGGTATAGACACATAGCCCATCCAAAGACAAACGACTGATGATAACCTTTGTTATTTTTCAATTAATGTAAGAAGAGTGGAAAGGAATGTATGATAATAGATACTGTATAACTCAGAATTTTTATTCAATTGTCAATGTTTACTTTTTTTTAGAGTTCATCCAAAATGTTTAGTTTGATTGATATCTGTTATTGATGGATGTATTTTGGCCTGTCACAGAGATTCACAGGAGTGAATAAGATACAGCTATAGATATAAATATAATCCATTAGGGAAGATGGACCTGTTATCAAATAAATTACAATGAAGTGTGAAGTATAGCAACAGAGAACGAGTTGAATGACTTACATCCATTGTTTTGGTTTTCTTTTACTGAATTGTGTAGTTTGATGGTTTTCAAAACTTAACATGCAATTGAACATGCAGGTTATTATAGCAGAAGTTTCTGGGGATCACTTTCAGAATTTGTGATCCTGGGGGCACCTTGATGGCTAAGTCGGTTAAGTGTACTACCTAGTGTCAGCTCAGGTTATGATCTCAGGGTGGTGGGATCAAGCCCCGAGTCAGGCTCCATGCTCAGGGGAGAGTCTGCTTGAGATTCTCTCCCTCTCCTCTCCTTCTGCCCCTTCTCTCTCTCTCTCAAATAAACAAATCTTAAAAAAAAATTTTTTTTTTTTGATCCAGTAGGTCTAGGTTGAGGTCTGAGAATCTGTATTTGTTACAAATTTCCAGGTGATGCTTTTGTTGTTAGTCTGGGATCATACTTTGTGAACTACTTTTTGAGTCTTTAATGCAACCACTTCCAATATATAATACAATGTTTATGATATAATGCAACCACACTCAGCTTGTATATAAAATAGCCATAAAACTTCTTTCCTTTTTTTTTTTTCTTTCTCTTTCACTTCTCTTTGTATCCTTTCATTTATAAAGAACATTGGTACACTGTTCAGGAGGACTACATTTTAACTTGGTAGGATAGTTAATGGAAAGCTATTCCAATTTCTCTGCTTTCCTTCTTGTTATCTACACAAAAGTTTAGGGAGCTCTATTCAAATTAATAGATAAAAACTTGAATCTGCATTTGAATATAACAAATTTTAATCAGCTTCTGTGATAGTATCATCAATATTAGGAAAATAGCTAATTTTCTTAGCAGAAGTTGATTTAAATGAAAGTGGAAACAAAAGTAAATTAAATAAAATCATGCTTGTATATGTATTTTTAAACATTCCCCTGAGTCACATTATCAATTTTTCAGATAACTATGAAACATTCAGTGAACAATAGACTTGGAGAGCTGTAACACAGTTAATAGAATCTAGGACAAGTTTTTTAGAAATAAAATTTCTAATCTTCCTCAAGTTTTTAATTAATTATGTATTAAAAATTTTTCTTCTGTAGATGTACTGGGGCTGGCTTCTGATTACAAGTAACAGAAAACTCTTGTGGCTAACTTAAGGAAAAAGAAACATACAGGAAGGATATCTGAGAGCATCCAGTGTCTACAAGGTGTAGCCAAAATGGAAGTGTCTGACCAGTGGGCTTTGGACAGAGCTTCTGCCACTGCCCCTTCCCCCATACTAGCCCTGGGCTGCCAGACTTTGACCATTCGCTTGGTAGCTGTGTTGAGAACGTTCTGACTACCCACAATGGTTTTGCTTCACTCTAGAAGAATCCAAGTGCTTATGAAAGGATTCAGTGGCCATGCCCTTATCATACCTGAATATGCTAGAGGCCAGTGAGTGAAAGAAAGAGCATCTGATCCTCTTGGGCTGCTGTATAGAGAGGCTGGGCTCTACCTTTCATGTATGTGATTCCTTTCAAACCAAAAAGTATTGATGTCTTATAGTCAAAATGATAATTTCTACTGTAACAAGGGTAATAGAAAATAAATTCCTGCCATCATTTTTTTTCATGTGTTCATGTTTAATCACTTTTTTCCCTTACTCTCATAGCATTTCAGAGCTTATTAAATTTATAAAAACTTTATGTACAATGTTATTATTTGGTTTCATGTCATCAGGGACAAGAATTCAAAAGAAATATTTTTTATTAATAATTATATTATTTTTCTACTTCTTAAAGAATTTTTCTACTTCTTAGAAAATCAAACTTCATGGCAGATATGCAATTTCTTCTAAAAACAAATATATAAAGTTTCAAACAGAACTAGACAGCACCTTTTAGCTTCCTTTCTACCATGTAAACTAGAAAATGTGTGGTTTAAAAGAAATAATTACATGTCTATTTCTTTCAGTAATGGCACTATGTCAAGATGCTGTTAGATGCAAGCCACATAAAATGCAACTACAACTAACTTATATAGTAAATATTTATTATATCACATTACAACAAGTCTGAAATTGAGGTTTTACCAGGTAGGATAATAGACCAGGTCAATGGTATCAGAGGCTTTTCTCCCCCAATACTTTTTTTAAAATTTTATTTCATTTTTTTCAGTGTTCCAAAATTCATTGTTTAAGCACCACACCCTGTGCTCCATGCAATATGTGCCCTCTATAATGCCCATCATCAGACTCACCCAACCCCCACTTCCTCCTCTCTAAAACCCTCAGTTTGTTTCTCAGAGTCCACAGTCTTTCATTGTTTGTCTCCCCCTCCTATTTCCCCCAACTCACTTCTCCTCTCCATCTCCCAATGTCCTTCACGTTATTCCTTATGCTTCACCTGTAAGTGAAACCATATGACAATTGACTCTCTCTGCTTGACTTATTTCACTCAGCACAATCTCTTCCTTTCCTGTCCATGTTGATATAAAATTTGGGTATTCATCCTTTCTGATGGAGACATAATACTCCATTGTAAATACAGACCATATCTTTATCCATTCATCCGCTGAAGGCCATCTTGGTTCTTTCCACAGTTTGGCAACTGTGGCCATTGCTGCTATGAACATTGGGGTACAGATGACCCTTCTTTTCACTACCTTTGTATCTTTGGGATAAATACCCAGTAGGTGCAGGGTCATAGGGAAGCTCTATTTTTAATTTCTTAAGGAATCTCCACATTGTTTTTCCAAAGTGGATGCACCAACTTGCATTCCTACCAACAGTGTAAGAGGGTTCTCCTTTCTCCACATCCTCTCCAGCACATGTTGTTTACTGTCTTGTTAATTTTGGCCATTCTAACTGGTGTAAGGTGGTATCTCCCTGATGGCTAATGATTATGAACATTTTTCATGTGACTGTTAGCCATTTGTATGTCTTCTTTGGAGAAGTGTCCATTCATATCCTCTGCCCATTTTTTGATGTGATTATTTGTTTCGTGTGTGTTGAGTTTGAGGGGTTCTTTATAGATCTTGGATATCAGTCTTTTGTTTATAGTGTCATTTGCAAATATCTTCTCCCATTTTGTGAGTTGCCTCTTTTTTGTTGACTGTTTCCTTTGCTGTGCAGAAGCTTTTGATCTTGATGAAGTCCCAAAAGTTCATTTTTGCTTTTGTTCCCTTTGCCTTTGGAGGCATATCTTGAAATAAGTTGCCGTGGCTGACATTGAAGAGGTTACTACCTATGTTCTCCTCTAGATTTTGATAGATTCCTGCCTCACATTGAGGTCTTTTAGCCATTTCAAGTTTATCTTTGTGTATGGTGTAAGACAGTGGTCGAGTTTCATTCTTCTACACATAGCTGTCCAATTTTCCCAGCACTCTTAGGATCTCCTCATGGCTGTTATCTTCACACATGGCAATCACAGACAACCCCACCTACAGACAGGAAG
Source organism: Meles meles (assembly GCF_922984935.1). Taxonomy (NCBI): domain Eukaryota; kingdom Metazoa; phylum Chordata; class Mammalia; order Carnivora; family Mustelidae; genus Meles; species Meles meles. The sequence goes on from NC_060077.1 coordinate 54,389,462, forward strand.
TCACAAAACTTAGCTTATAAGCCCCTTATTTATTTATTTATTTATTTATTTTCAGTGTTCCAAGATTCATTGTTTATGCACCACACCCAGTGTTCCATGCAATACGTTGACAGATCTTCCTCACAGCTCCACAGCTCTCTTCCCTTTAAAAGCCTAACACCACAGACTAGAGAATATCTAAGCCAATTATTTTTGTTTGAAGATATCAAGATATATCCTCCTTTCAAAAATTTCTTGTATATGTTTTGATGATTAGGAAGTTAACTACAGGGGCGCCTGGGTGGCTCAGTGGTTTAAGCCGCTGCCTTGGGCCCAGGTCATGATCTCAGGGTCCTGGGATCGAGTCCCGCATAGGGCTCTCTGCTCGGCAGGGAGCCTGCTTCCCTCTCACTCTCTCTGCCTGCCTCTCTGCCTACTTGTGATCTCTCTCTGTCAAATAAATAAAAAAAAAAATCGTTTAAAAAAAAAAAAAGGAAGTTAACTACATTTTTTTTCCATTGTGGACTTTGTACCACATTTATTGTAAAATTGTTTAAACCAATAGATGACTATAGCATTCAAGGCCACATCCTATAAAGTCTCATCAGAGTTGGGAGCACAGGATCTGTATTTGAACTTGATATGGCATGTAAGTTGTCGAATAATTACGGAGTGTTTAACACGTTGTGTCATGTGCTCGCTTCGGCAGCACATATACTAAAAAACACGTTGTGTCATGTTAGACATGGTATCAATCATTATGAAATTTTCTTTTAATGTTATTTATTTATTTTGACAGAGAGAGATCACAAGTAGGCAGAGAGGCAGGTAGAGAGAAAACGTGAAGCAGGCTCCCCACTGAGCAGAGGGCTCAATGTGGGGTCCAATCCTAGGACTCTGAGACCATGACCTGAGCTGAAGGCAGAGGCTTTAACCCACTGAGCCACCTAGGCACCCTCTTTTTGTATTTTTAATCTTGTTTTTAGCAATATGAAATTTATCCTGTATGACATTTACATTTGTGATTAAGAATGCTGACAGTTGTTTGATATTCATAGTGTCTCACTATTGGAAAAAGAAAAAAAAAAAACTTTCCTGATACTTTCTTTCAAATTTTTGAATTGACTTAATTGACCAGGACATTGAAACAGTAAGAAAAATTGCTTATAAAAACTGTCCATTTGTAACTTCTTATGTGTGAAAATCAGTTTGGGAGGTAGGAAGTTTTGAGGCAGAACAGAGGAAAAAAATATTTGTTTATATGTTTGTTTTGAAAATATGAGAAATGTGTTTATTTTTTCAACAATAGACAGATATACAGAATTGCAAGCTCTAGCTATAAATAAGCCTTGTGAAATCCAACATGGTAGGCTTAGATGAGAAGGGAAATATTGGAGAAATTGTCTATTTCAATTACCTGAGAAAAAACTAATAAATGGAGTGAACGTCTTCTATGATTCAACTACACTTTTTTTTCTATCATGGATACAAAACTTTCTCCCAAATTTTACTCATTAATGGGAAGACCTGAGACTGGCAAATATAGTAGTTATGATTTAAATATTTAAGCCATGTTATTTTTAGGACATTTATTCATCTATTTGTTAAAGTTATATAGTTTGTAGAATATTAAACATGTTTTTTCAAGCTGAAAAGTGATCACACAAGCCTTGTTTTTGTTTCCTATAAGTACATGTTATATGAATATTTTTTTTATCCTTACTGGAAAATTCTCCAACCTTTGGACTAATGTTCCATTTTGTGAATTTGCAAAATGCAACTCAAGGAAAAAGTGCCCTTAATGGATTCATGTTCAAGCACAACTTGAAGCCTTGTTATTCCATACTTTTCTTGTGTTAGTGGTAGTAAAGAACTAACCAAAGAAAAAGAGGCAGATGCTTCATCTTGATAGATTAATAAAAACATCCATTTATTCGTCCAATAAGGATTTATTGAGTGCACTGTATGTGTAAGGAAACAAGAATCTTTATGGTTCTGGCTGTTGTCAGATGGTTTCAGAGCTCTGAAAGCAACTGAAAAGCTAAGCATCAAAGTTTGAACAGAGACTAGCATTATTGTGTCCATTCTTGACCAGCTCAGCTCTACCTTGACTTGTCCACATTCACTGACTTTCAGTAGGCCACCCCCTCTTCCACTCGGATAGGTAATTAATAGGCCATAGGTCCCAATAGAATTCATTGGCTATATTAGCTTAGTCGTGGCATTTAAAATGTGTATCTGGGTCCGTGAGGTCTCACCAAGCAGCTTTACTTTCTGAGATCAGAACTGGTTAGCTCATCCATGCCTATTTAGAAAAAGGCTAAAAAGAAGACAGTTATGAATGAGGGTGGGAGGAGGGGGTAGAATGGTCAAACTACAGTGTCTGTAACAATAGTCATAGGAGTTTTTATTCTCCCTAACCTATCAATTACTGTGAGAAGCTGTTCAAATCTGACATGATTGTGACTGTATCAGTTTCTTCAAAGTAATGTCACTTTTTTGCAGTATGCAAATTTCAAAATATTTACATTATATCATTACTCTCAATGAAGTTGTGTGTGTGTGTTTTGCTTTAATGCTTATTTTTCCATTATTCATGCCTAATAGCTTTCACTTTTTCTTTATATATATATATATATATATATATATATATATATATATATGTTTTCTACTCTTTTAAGGTCAATTTTTCTTTGCTCTTAAATTGTAGTCTAAATTAATTTCAACACATAGTCATTATCATTACATTTCTAAGAATTCCATATTAAGAATTCATCCTCATAAAAAAATAGTTTTATTATTCAGTTTTAAATAGTGAAATCTTGTTTACTTATGCCCACTTGTTTGCCAATATCTCTACTCCCACAGTTTCCAGTATCTCATTTCTCATGGGATAAATACACTTCTCTCTCACATACATTCTTTGGTGGTTCTTTCAATAACAGTTGCATTCATTTCTCTGAAAATATGGGGGTTTTTTTCACCTTTAGTTATGAAAGATCATTTAAATAAATAAATTCTCTACATTGAGAATTATTTTTTCTCTGTATTTCGAAATATTATTGCAGTATCTTCTATTGTTTCTTCCTGTTACGAAGTACACAGTCAGTTTAATTTTCCTCTATTTGAGAACAATCTTCAAGAAACATTGTCTCTGCAGTTCTAAAGTTGCAATTCCCAACCTGGGTATGGCCTTATTATGATTTGGGGGAATTTATGAATCTGAAAAACCTTCATTTTTAATCTCTCACTATTCCTCTCCTTCATTTTCTCTATTCTATACTCCCAGAATTTCTTCTTATTATATGTTGAACTTATACATCCTATTTTTTATGTTTTTATGTTTAGCCTATTTTTTTATGTACCTTCATACTGCGATCTTCCCACATGGACTTTTTGGTAAACATTCTTTTACTTTCCCAGTTTATCATTTCTCTTTGCAGTTGTCTCAGATCTGCTGTTCAACCCTTTTACCCACTGAGTTTGCATTTCAGTAATGTCATTTTTTATTCCTAGAACATCTATTCTGTTATTTCTCAAAACTGCACATCTGGTTTCATAATGTCTTATTATTGTCTCATGTTCTTAATTGTTTTAATGTTAAACTCAATATTAGAGAGCATTTTGTTTTTTAAGATTTTTATTATTTATTTGGTAGAGCCTGGGTTGGCAAAGGGTGGGGAAGGGAGGAACTGAGGGAGAAGTAAACTCCCACTGAACTGAGAGTCTCACGTGGGGCTCAGTCCCAGGACCCAGAGATCATGACCTGAGTTGAAGTCATATGCTAAAACAACAGAGACACCCAGGTGCCCCAGAAAGACAGTTTTATAATCTGAAGTACCTTGGTATACAGTCCTGCATTTGTAATGTTTATTAGTTCTTAGTCATTGAGGGGGATTGCTCCCTCATATCTGAAGTAATTTAGCTTGTAGGAACCTACAGCATGGCATTAATTCATTGAAATCCCACAGGGCTTGAATTCAGGGTCTATTGCCCCACAGCAATCTTGATTTTTTTCTGTGGGGCACCGCAGTGTAATAACAACTGTGAACTAAAAAATGCTGTGAATACATTTTAGTATGTGGGTTGCTGGATCTGAACTTCAAATTAATGTGAGGGAAAAGTTGCTGGCTGTGAACCATCAAGGAGTCTTTATCCCCCATTTGGAGCTCACATTAAACATCCTATCATTTTCATACATTGTACCGAAGGAGGAATGTTTTGATCCTCTCATTTTTATTGGCGGCTTATCACCTAGGTGATCAAAACTTAGTGTGTTTTCTCCCTTCCAAATCCCACATTTTGAAGCACAGGGTCTCATACTTTATCTCTAACATGAATGGGTTTTAAAACATCAGCCAGTGGGTAAGACTCACCACCTCCTCCATGTGGGCACTGAGCCAGTTTAACTGTTTGCCATCCGATTGTCTTCCGGATGCTCATTGCCATTCAAGCACTGGCAATATGAACTGTACTGCATCAGTGTGGGAAGTTAAAGCAAATACTTATTTAGCATTTCCCAACTGATGGGAAGTTATCTTTTGGATTTGAATGAGCCTAAACATAACCAACTCTCCTGAACTCACTTTTTATTCCAGCCTTTCATAGAGTCCAGACAAATAGTTGTTGATAAGAATCTTTATATTTATCTGAAAAGAATGACAGTCCTTAAAAAAAGGTTACTGTCTATGATTTTAGTGATAGCAAGCAGTAATGAGATCAGATATCATGTAGCGTTTATATTTTTCAAAATACAAATGCAACAGCTCATTTAGCAATGTGCTTTAAAATGTGATCGTAAATCATTAAAATTGAACAATAGTTGTCAGGAAAAATGAAAAATATGCATTTGTGATGTATTTTTTTGCCTCAAATATTTGGACATCAAATTGTAGGACATCTCTAAGAAGAATACTTTGATTTCAAGAGAAAACTGTTGAAACAAGTGCATTGCCTTTGACTACAGCGATGGGCAAGAATCGAAATGATTTTTAAAGACAGGTCTTGAGAAAAACAATTCAAAGTCTGAAAGGTCCAGGCCAAGGAGAATTTCTAATCCAGATAAGAAGGGTTGTATTAGTCACAAAACTATTTTCTGAAATAAGCCTTTAAAAAAAAAAAAAAAAAAACTATTTGTTTAAGAAAAAAAAATGATGCCACCACCTTTTAAAAATGACATCCTGGGCACCTGGGTTGTTCAGTCAGGTGGGCATCTGACTCTTGATTTCTATTTAGGTCATGATTTCAGGATTGTGAGAACAAGCCTCACATTGGGCTCTGTGCTCAGCTTGGAGTTTGCTTGAAACTCTCTATTTTTCCCTCTGTGCCTCCCCTCACTCACTCTATCTCTGTGTCTCTCAAAATACATAAATAAATAAAATCTTTAAAAAAAATTATTTCCTTAATTGTACTTAAGTACCCTTAACTAAAATGTTATAGATTTTGGGGTACCTGAATGGCTCAGTCGGTTAAGCGTCTGACTTCAGCTCTGAGCCCCACATCTGGCTCCCTGCTCACCCGGGAGTCTGCTTCTCCCTCTCCCTCTACCTCTCCTCCCTGCTTGCTCTCTCTCTCTCAAATAAATTTTTAAAAACTTTAAAAATTAAAATATTATAGATCTGTTTACAGTGAAAAGAGAGGCTCATTCAGAATTAAGTCTTTCAAAGATTTGCAACATTATTATATCATTAAAAAATAAAATATTCTTGGGATAGCTGGGTGGCTCAGTCAGTTAAGCCTCTGACTTTAATTTCAGTTCCAGTCATCATCTTGGGGTCATAAGATTGAGCCCTGTTTGAGCCCTGCTTAAGATTCTCTCTGGCCCTTTTCCTCTACCTCTGCCCTTTGCCTCTCTCTTTTCCCCATCTAAAACAAAATAAAAATTAAAATTAAAAAAACCCTTTAAAGTCAATACAATCTTTTTCTCAGCAATCTGAATCAACATATCTCTCTCTGTCCCAGTACAAATAAAAGACCTAAACAAAATTAAAATAATAATAAGCCCAAGATTTTTGGCTCAGAATTTTCTTAAAATCTGAAAATTCAGAAGGCAATTATCTTGGCTAACTATAAGATATAATTCTTATCAAGAACAGAAGTTTTTTTTTGTTTTTTGTTTTTTCTTTTCCCCATGGCATCCCAAGTTATCTTCATTATGACAAACCAGAGATATTACCATTTATAAAACACCTGCTTATACATGATTTCATTTGGTATTTATTACTATATAATGTAGGTAGAGAAATTGTTACACTGACACAGCTTGCTGGTCCTAACTCACATAACTTTTTGATTAAGTGTTCCCTAACATTCTAAAATTCACAAGTTCTTTCCTCTGGGCTTTATACTATGTTAAAAATATTTATTTTTTGTCATCATTATTATTATTGTTTTGCCATTATTTTGCCATTATTGTTATTTATTTAACCACATATCTAAAAATGGTGAATTATATTAAAAGAATTATCAAAACAAAACAAAGGACACCCATTGCCCTGCCTAGATTCTTTGCTCTGGGATTGTGCACAATTTCCTAACTGCTGTGAGTAGAGCTGCCCTTGGTCAATGGAAGCAGCTTCATTCCAGAAGTTATGTCCCCAAGATATGATGGACTGGTACAGCAGGGCAAAACCTTGTCTCAAGGGAAGCCATATTCAGCTGTAACTCTTGTTACAGAACTTACCTGGGTCAGGCTGATCTCTCTGCTTAACCTTCCTCCACTGCCCTACTCTAATTCCCCTCACTTCTATTTCCTCTGTGTTCGTTTCTATTCATTTATTTTGTTTTTTAAATTTCTCTGTTTTCTGCAAATGTCCTTGAGGGCCCATTAATATTTAAGAGGGAGCCTTTAAAATACTAGGTCTGTCTCTGCATGTTTGGTTAAGTTTTGTTGATGAGGGAGTGGACTTTTTTTCTGGACCTTAGAATATATATGTCTTTTATCTCTGGCTATCATTTCTCCAGAGAAGAAGTTTCTAATCTACTGCCTGGGCATTTTAGATTGGTGTTCAGCATTCTAGAAACTAGGAGAGGGAGGAAAGCTTGGAGGTATCTAAATGTACTATGTAGACTTTCGTTTAAGTTTCTTTATTTTTAGTCCATGGCCTCAGTCTTGCCCTCCACTTCACCAACTCATGGAGCATTTTTTCAAAGAATGAAACCTTTAACTTGAGGTGGTAGGGGAGTTGTAATTGAATTGTTTTTCTCAGCAGGAGTGGGACTTAGAGTCATTAACTAATCCTAAAACAAGATCTCTGGCAGCTGTCCTTTATACATCCTGCCTCATTCTCATCTTCTATTGTATCACGTATCTCAAATTCCTAATAGATTGAAGGATTCTTGGGTCGAGTTGTTTGATTTCTTGTTGCATAGTCCATATACATAACAGTTTATGTTTCATCCACTAGACAATAGTTACCTTCACTCATTTAACAGATATGTATCCAACTACTATTATTAGCTAGGCACCATTTTGAACTTTTTTTTTTTTTAAGATTTATTTATTTATGTTAGAAAGAGAGCATGAGTGCTGCAAGCAGTAGAGAGGGTAGAGGGAGAGGGAGAGAGAGAATCTCAATCAGACTCCCTGCTGAGCTTCTGAGCACAGAGCCCAGTGTGGGACTTGACCTCAGGACACTGAGATCATGACCTCAGCCAAAAACCAAAGTCAGACGCTTAGTTGACTGAGCCACCCAGGTACCCCTGAGCTGTGCAGTACATTTTGGGATGCAAACAAAAATTACTATCACCATGAAGCCTATATTTTAAGAGGAATATAAAAATAGCCAAATAAATAAATTATAATGCTGTATTCCAGAACATGCAAGTATTATAAAGAAAATTGAAGCAGGGACTGGGGATGGAGAGGGTTGGAACAACTCAAAAGCAATTTTTAGCAGGATACAGAGAAGACCTACAGTGATGAAAATAGACTGTGGGTGGAAAAGGAAGAAACAAAGAGATCTGTTAGGAGCCTAGGATAGTAATTTTAGAAAGAGATGGTAGGCTCAGACAAGATGATAGGGAGCACCTGGGTGGCTCAGTCAGTTAAGCATCTGACTCCTGATTTTGTCTCAGGTCATGACCTCAGACTTGTAAGATGGATTCCTGATTCAGGCTTCGTGCTCAGCATGGAGTCTGCTTGAGATTCTTTCTCTTGCTCTGCCTCCCACTCCCCCAAAAAATGAAAAAAAGGAAAGAAAAGATGTTAAGGACTTGACAGCAGTGACTGGGAAAAATGATGGTGGTTTGGTATTAGAGGAGATAAAGATTAATTATTTTATTTTGTATTAACATGAGGATAGATCCAACAGAAAAATTCATTAAAGATCCAGTATGCAAGGAAGAGGAAATAGAAACATGAAGGGTCAACCCTAAGGAGAAATATATATTGTTGAACTAAATTTTCAGCCCTAAAATGGAGGTGCTCCTGCCTAGGGCACCACGTCAACAAAAACTTAGATAATTTTGGTATCCTGGTAAATGTTCCACCTAGCCAGAAATGCAGTATATGCAGTCAGCCAATGGTAAGTCACCACTGAGCTTTATACTTATTTTCTTGTTTCTTGATCTTTCTAAACAAGGTCAGATATGCAAACCCAGTCAATCAACTTAAGCTGGGTGCTTCCTCCTTGTCTCCCACTTTCTTCTTTCTATAAAAGCTTGCAGTCCTTTCCCCTACTTTGTTGCCCTTCAAATTCTTGAGAGTAAAGACCACCTCCTCCATGAAGTGTTCAGTAATTTTTTTTGTACCCCTCAAATTGTCTTATTTAATTATTTTGTGTGTGTGTGTGTGTGTGTGTGTGTGTGTGTGTGTGTGTGTGTATGTGTATGTATTAGGTTCACAGATGGATCTAGGAGTCTGAAGTTCAGTAAAAAGGTCTGCACTAAAGATATGAACTTGGGAGTAGTCAAGATAGAAATTGGGTTTTGTGAGGCTCTGTGATCTCATTGGATAATGTTTTAGATAAAAATTAAAAGAAAAATCAAATATTTAGTCTTAGGTCACACCTACTTTAAATGGTTGAAGAAAAAAAAGAAACCATCCAATAAAATAGAGCAAAAACACCAATGAGGGGTAGGAAGAAATCTACAAAAGTATGGTGTCCTTGAAGCCATGTGAAGAAAGTGTGCCAAAGTGGAGGGATGATCAACCATATCAATTGCTATTGATAAGAAAGCTGAATTAAAAAACCTAGAGGTAGTTGATAACCTCTACCAGAGTGCTTTTGGAAAGTGGTGGAGTGAAATTCTGATTGGACTAAATTTAAGAGAGAAAAGAAGAAGAAAACCTGGGTACAGTGCCTATGAATGACGTTCTTACAGAGTTTAAAGTTTAAAAAGAAAGCAAAAAAATAGAATGATGTTCAGTGGAGGCAGGGGCATCTAGAGATTGTTGCTGGTTATTAATATTACCAAACTGAAGTCCAGCTGCCCATCACCTGAAAGATCATCACTCAAGACATGAGTTTGGGTTGGAAAGGAACATGAGCTTTATTCAGGGTCCGACAACCTGGGGAGACGGTGGACTCTTATCTGAATGCCAACTCTGAGGTTCTGCCTGACCCAAGGATTTTTTAAAGAGGTTTAATGTAGTTAATCAGGAAAGGGAACACAGTGATTTGCAGCCTGTGTTGGTCACATGCAGGCTTCATAATGCCAACTACAAACATGATCTCAGTGGCTGGTGGCTATATGAAGGTGTCAGGTTCTTCTTCCGTGATGTGCAGAGGCACTCTGTTCTTTCCCCAAAGGAGGGCAAGGTCTACAGATACACAGAACAAGGTCAGTCAAATCATTTATATGACCTAAAAGAAAGAAAAACATTTTTGCTACACCAATTGCTAGGCAAATCAGAAAGCCTCAGCAGTTCTCGTTCTTTAGTTCTCAAGACCAGTGGTCTGCAAATCTCAAAGTAAATTAGGCCTATTTCAGATCAGGGGCCTTAGGTCAGCAAGTAAGAAATATGTTAACTTGAATCAAGTTAACCCTCAAGACCAGCTGGGGTGCTGTTACATTAACAGGAAGTAGTAATGGCTTCTTTGGGTGCTAACAGGGATGGGAATCGGGTGCTGATAAGGACTTATAAATAATGAGGAGGCACAGCTTCAAGTAAGAAAGTGGTATCTGAGTCAAGTTTCTTGAATAGGATAGAAGAAATGGAATACAGTACAGATGAATCATTTTAGATAGAAGAACGAACATCTTTTTTAGGTAGAAAGGGGGTATATTTGTCCCAAGACAAGACTCCTAGTAGCCCATAAATATAATAGATTTTATCTTTTTTTTTTAAGATTTTATTTATTTCAGAGAGAGAGAAGGAGAGAGAATGAGCAGGAGAGGGTCAAAGGGACAAGCAGAGTCCCCACTGAACAGGGAACTCAACAGGGACTCGATCCCAGGATTCTAGGATCATGACCTGAGGTAAAGGCAGTTGCTTAACTGAATGAGCCACCCAGGTGTCCCTAGATTTTATCTTTGATTATGGTATGACTTCAATTTTTACATTAAACACTCCATTTGTTCTTTTGTTATCCCAACTATGAATTACTATAATAATACACTAGATTTTTAAATATGCCCACTTTGAAATTAAGAATCTGTTACTTCTCACCCTTAGACTTTGAATTTTTTGAAAGCAGAGTTTTTTGCTAGCAGACTGTCTGGCAGTTAGAAATTGCTCAACAGATGTCTTACGAAAGACAGAAAGAATACTAACTTACAATAACATGGTACTTTTTTTTTTTTTAATAACATAGTGAAGTTGAGCCTGTCCATGTAATAGGAGATTTTTCTTTAAGGCATATGGTTGGATTTCCTACTGTATTCGTGTGTTGCATATACTGGTAGTGAATTGGATCATAATTGTTTTTTCAGGAGTTCCTGCAATGGTCTGACTTGAGATCTGATTAGAATGAATGGACCTCCTCTTCCATGGAGTTCCCTGATGAGGGTGCCTAGGTGGCTCAGTTGGTTAAGCATCTGACTCCTGATTTTAGCTCAAGTCATAAACTCCAGGTCCTGAAATTGAGCCCCACATGGGCACTGCTCTCAGTGGGGAGTCTGCTTGAGATTCTCAGACTCTCCCTCTGCCCTTTTCCCCACTCCCCTCCCCAGCTAGTGCTGGTGTGCATGCTCACACTCTTTCTCTCTCAAAACAAAACAAAACAAAACAAAACAAAAGTTTTCTGCTGCATACATAAGTTATTCTATCCAACATCTTTTAATGGACTTTATCTTTCTCTGTTGTATGTAATTAAAGCATTATTTTTAATTAAATTAATGTTTTTATATTAACATAAAGTATATTATATATGCATGTGTCATATATATATATATGTGATGTATAAACAAAAAATACAAGGTTTTAAATAGAAGTCCATATTTTAATAAAGGAACACATAAATGTGTAATTTTATTGTGAACACAGTACCTGCATTTAGCAATATAATAAGGATGCCCTTTAAGATATGTGGCAATCATATTTTGTGGGTTAAAATGCACGCAGTGATTGCTTACTAAAGGAGGGAAACAAACTTGCATTTTTTATTTAATGACTTTCAATAAGTATTCCTCATTTTTAATAATGTACTTGTGATAAAAGTCCTCATATGTTCCACAATGTATTTACATTTTAGTGAAGAAGAAGAAAAACATGAACAAAACACAAAGACGACCACAAAGAAATGATTTGTGTAGTATGTCATTATAATAATAAAGGCTGGACAAATGAAAAACATACCTTAAAAACACATATACTCAAAAAAAAAAAAAAAACCCCAAAACAAAACACCACACTGAACTAAGAAACATGAAAAGCTAGTAAATAATAAAACTGGCATTTTCTATTTCACAAAGAGAAATAGCTGCCTTTTCATTCATCTTGGTCAATTACTCCCATTATAGTTTCTAGGTTAGTTTGCTTTTTTTAATTTTAGGCCATCGAGAAGAATCTATGATCTACTAGCTGTCTTTATGAGAATTGAAGTTTGTTTACATTAAGGAAAGTTTTCTAAGAGTGTTTTTGCTACTGCTGAAGCTTGTCTACCCTGCTTCAGTCTTATGAAGGAAACCCACCATATGTTTTGTAGCATTTCAAACAATTTTATTCACCATTACATTATATGGTAGCAGCATTATCTAGCAAGTCAGTGCACATTTATCAAGCCTCGCCTCGATGCGTTATTCCAAGCGTGCTTTTGAAATGTGTACTGACATTGACTCTGACAATTTCTACTATCAGCAAGTGATTTATTTTAATTCAAAATGACATCATCAATTGGGAGAGAAACTCTTTCACAGAGAAAATAAGTTATTCCTTTTCCAGGAGAATGTCTTTTTGCATATCTTAAAAAGTTTAAGTGTCTTCTGATAGTTTGTATTCAGGTTTCATTAACCTTAATTTTTAAATTTCTACTGAAGGTTAAGTTTTCTAGAAACAGACTCAGTGGTAGAGTTTAGCATGCAACACCCTTATTAGGGAGTGACTTTGACTGAAATCAACCCTAGGGGAAGGGAGAGGAAGGGAACAGGAGTGAGCAAAAGAACAAGTTCAGCTGTGACGCAAGTCTGGCAGCAGCCTTGACGGAACAGTGAAAGCTGGTGCTAACTGACCCAGCAGGGTGGTCCCACATGGCCAGGATAGTATACCTCACTGCCATCAGACATTGGCTATAGACATCCTGGAAAGGGCATGACTTCTCAGAACAGATCAACAACTGAAGGTTATCATCCTCAGCAGCTGGTCATTGAGTCCTTCCATGAAGCAGGATTTCGGCAGCTCATTGCCCTGTCTACCATGGATTCCACACACTTGTAGTTGGTACAGATACATTGTACTTAAATCGTGTGGAATCCATTGTCTAGAAAATTATGCATTTGTCCTTATACCAACCTTGGGGATATATTTTAGAGAATTAAATATTAGGGACTTTACTGAAGAAATAGAGATAAGTATTATAATTAATACAGTTGGCTGTCAGTATTTGCATTTCAAATTGGATGTGAAGCATTTGAGAAGGTCTTTTGTAGTCATTGTAGTCTCATTTAACAAACTGTGGGAGGAGTCAGGGTATTTCTTATAACTGACCTGCATAATAATAAAGAACTTTACCAAAATCGCAGCATTAGCTCCCATCTTCTCCAATCATAAGGATGAAAGCTTAACTTTATGTACTACTTATAGCTTCTCAGTCCAGGATAGTCTTGAGCATGCATTTGGAATGTAATTTCATCCCCCTTCACCAAACACAGCATAAGATAGGTTCTAAAATTTATTGTCATGGAATTTAGGTATAAAGGATGCTTAGTTCTGGTTACTTCAGTCTTGTCTTTTCACTTCTCTAGGTACCCAGTACACTTTCACCTCTGGCCACAGACATCTTCTCCGTTGGTGATTCTAAAAAGCACTTCTCTCTCCTTCACTCATGATTCCTTCCAGAGCATCGGTTTATTTTTCTTCCTGGTGTACCTTCCCACTCAAAATAATTACTATTACATTATTTTCACCTTACCACCCTTTTGGTCCTTCTCCATTCATTATTTTTTTTTAAGATTTTATTTATTCATTTGACAGAAATCACAAATAGGCAGAGAGGCAGGCGGAGAGAGGGGGGGAGAAGCAGGCTCCCTGCCCAGCAGAGAACCGGATGTGGGGCTCACTCCCAGGACCCTGGGATCATGACCTGAGCCGAAAGCAGAGGCTTTAACCCACTGAGCCACCCAGGCGCCCTCCATTCATTATTTTTACTGAATGCATAGACCCATACATGTGACATGGGTCATGTGTAACACTAAGAACAAGCGATATGATATGAAACATAGCTTATCATCCTGGTCCTTGAAAACATACTAATTTTCAATGGGAGGAGCAACAGAAAATAAAACCTCTATATCTTTGGAGACCTTATTGTCTCTATTGCCATTACAAATTATGAATTGGCTTACTTGAAAGATTTCATTTTCTACACAACTCTTGACGGGACTATTACATTTTGAAAGGTTAGAATTGAAAGACAAATTACCAGCCAAAAAAACTCTCTGAAAGAGAAGATGCTGGCAAGATACCAAGAGGTTTCTTTCACAATTCCAGAGTGTTCCACCTATGAGACCTAGTAATGAGAATGAACTTCTTTCCATGTTGTGCTGCTCACTTCAAGTAAGTTAGGCATGAGATCAGATCATTATTTCAACACTTTTCAGTAAGCCTAAATGTACATATATGTTTAACTTCAGTTAAATAAAAATAGAAGTGTATTAATTGGGAATCAAAAGATAGATAATGGGACTAAATAAAATCATAATTTCTTAAATACCAGAAGGTGGTGTTATGAAAACATATTTTGACAATCATTTTTTGACAATCATCTCTTGCAGAGAGGGCCCCCTCTCCCTTTATCTGAGCTGGTTTGTAATTTTTTTGACCAACATAATATGGCAGAAGTGACTGTGAGATTTCAAGGGTAAGTTATGCATCCTTTGCTTTGTTCTATGGAATACTTGGATTTCAGGGACATGACATAAGAAGTTTGATTATCCTCAGGCCATCATACTTTGAGGAAGCTTGAGCCATGTGGAAAAGACTCAGATAGGAGCTCAGGTCAGCAGACCCATCTGAGCCCAAGTTTTGAGGTACATGATCCGTGTGTCAAACATGCAAGTAATATAACCTTCATATAAACTCTATATCATTCCAGTTCCTGGTTCTTTGAGAAACCCCTCAATAGCTGAGATTTCCAAGCTGAGGTCCCAGACCTAGAGATAAGTCATCCCCATAGTACATAGCCAGACTCCTGACCCACAGTTTTCTGAGCATAGTAAAAGGTTTAGGTTTTATACCACTAAATTCTGAGGTAATTGTTACACAGCAGTAGTTACCTGGAATGCTCACGTACTGTAATTGTATGAGCAATCTTACCCCAATAAGAAAATGAATGGAATACTATGCAGTCATCAAAAGAAATGAAATCTTGCCATTTGCGACGATGTGGATGGAATGACGTGGATGGAGGGTGTCATGCTTAGTGAAATAAGTCAATTGGAGAAAGACAACTATCATATGATCTCCCTGATATGAGAACTGGAGATGCAACATGGGGGGTTAGGGAGATAGGAGAAGAATAAATGAAACAAGTTGGGATTGGGAGGGAGACAAACCATAAATGACTCTTAATCTCACAAAACAAACTGGGGGTTGCTGGGGGGAGGTGGGGTTGGGAGAGGGGGAGGGGGTTGTAGACATTGGGGAGGGTATGTGCTATCTTGAGTGCTGTGAAGTACGTAAACCTGGCGATTCACAGACCTGTACCCCTGGGGATAAAAATACATTATATGTTTATTTAAAAAAAAAATTGGAAGGGGAAGTGAACCATAAGAGACTATGGACTCTGAAAAACAACCTGAGGGTTTTGAAGGGGTGGGGGTGGAGGTTGGGGGAACCAGGTGGTGGGTAATAGGGAGGGTACGTATTGCATGGAGCACTGGGTGTTGTGCAAAAACAATGAATACTGTTACGCTGAAAAAAATAAATAAATTTATATAAAAAAAATAAAATAAAATAAAATAAACCCAAAACATAAAAAAAAGAAAATGAAGAAATCCCTTGAAAACCTTCCAGCAAAATTCTCTAATTACTAGATGTTCACAGTCAGACCTACAGTAAATGTCAGAAATTTTTGTATGCAAGTCAATGCTTAAAGTTATAAGCTATTTTTCTCTTTCTTTTTTTTTAAGATTTTATTTATCTATTTGACAGACAGAGATCACAAGTAGGCAGAGAGGTAAGCAGAGAGATGTGGGGAAGCAGGCTCCCTACTGAGCCTGATGTGGGGCTCGATCCCAGGACCCTGAGAACATGACCTGAGCTGAAGGCAGAGGCTTAACCCACTGAGCCACCCAGGCGCCCCTATAAGCTATTTTTTGAAGATTTTATTTACTTATTTTAGAGAGAGAGAGAGACTTCAAGGGCATACAAGTGAGGTGAGGGGAGAAGGCAGAGAAGAGGGGGAGGGAGAGAATCTCAGGCAGACTCCCTGCTGAGTGCAGAGTCTCACTCTGGCTTGATTCCATGACCATGAGATCATGACCACAGCTGAAACCAAGAGTCTGCCACCCAACCAACTAAGGCACCCAGGATCCACATTTATAAGCTATTTTTACTTTTAAAATTTATGTACGAAGTTTAACTTGAATCAAAAAAAAAATCTATTCTTTTCCATTATTTTTGTCTACTAAATATGCACATTGGGGGGGGGAGGCGAACCATAAGAGACTATGGACTCTGAAAAACAACCTGAGGGTTTTGAAGGGTCAGGGGTGGGAGGTTGGGGGAACAGGTGGTGGGTAATGGGGAGGGCACGTTTTGCATGGAGCACTGGGTGTTGTGCAAAAAGAATGAATACTGTTACGCTGAAAAAATAAATAAAATGGAAAAAAAAAAGAAAAAAAAAATATGCACAAAATGATTTTCATATATGTGCTACAAAAATCAGATAGAAAAATATAAACCTTTTACTAGCAGTGATTCATCCAAGATTGTTTGACAACTTTATTCAAAGTACAGAGAAGTATGTTATCCAGAAGGATAATATAGCTACTTGATAAAATTGATTTTGGGTATGTGCATAGGTGTTTCAATAAGCTTTATATTGAATGAAAATAGACACTTAGTAAAACCATTTTCAGGGTAAAAGTAGTCAATAGCTTTTCTTATTCTTCTAAGTAAGACCATTTCAACTTATGATTTTAAAAAAATCCTTCTTGATTTAGTCATTTTTGTAGGCTTTTCCTCAGACTTGGAGTTTACTGGCTAATCATCAAAACTTCCATAAGTACTTACTTAAGAAAAGAGAGAGAAAATACTATAAAACAACTACATACATTCAAGCCCTTAGCGATTCAGAACTTTTATTAAAAGTTTACTGAGAGTTCCAAGTATTTACAAGCCTGAAGTAACACCAAGCTACTGATATGTTCCCTGTTCAATTCTCAAAAGACGCTAGCTTTGGCCTCTGTTAGTACTGTTTCATGAGATGCCCTGAATTGTGTATAATATTATGGCCATATCCGAGTGTTATCAGAGCTAGAATTAAACTTAGTGGTCTAGCTCAAACCACCAATTAAATACCAGAATTGAACTGCTTCCATGACTTAGTTACTGCCTTAACTATCTTGAAAAGAAGTTGCCTGTAAAAAAAGAAGGAAGAGGAGGAGAAGGAGGAGAAATAGTTGTTGCTTATATTTTTTTTACTGGATCAGGTTCAAGGAAATTCACTATGAAACTCATCAGTCAAGTACAACTTGGATTCCTACTATAGGGAGTCTGACAGAGTCTAGAATAACTTCAGCAGGGCCAGAATACTGATATTTCATTTCCCCATAGTTTTTGAATTAAGTATCAGAAGAACTTGCAAGATATTAAATATAAAGAAACATTTACATCTATGCTGAAAGGGCACATTTAATAGTGTTATCATATAGAGATTTATTATCTTTTATGATTATTTATTTTTGTGAGTATTTAACAATCTCGGCTCTATTCTGACATCATAGAAATTCCTTTGTCTAAATCTTATCACTAAGAAACAGATACGGACCACAAAACCAATCTTTAGTAGTCCATTTTATTTCCCTTCTTAAATCTCTAGGTTAGGAAAATTTTTAAGGGGAGGTTTGGCATGAAAATGGCAAGCAGCCCTGAAGGTAAAATGTTATATAGTACTATGAAGAGAAAATAAAAAAAAATGGATCCGATGGGACATTTCAGAAATCTGAGACATAAAGCAAACATACATTTCCCTTTTCAGATTTTATTGACATTCTGGACCTGAGTGCCCCATAATGCTATATGAGAGTCCTATATGGATTATGAAATATTAGGGGCCAATCCTTCAGAGACAGAGCCATGAGTAGATTTCATTACAGCATCTTAGGATATCATATTTTATCAGCCACAACTTAAAGTGCTTAGCCAAAAAAAAAAAACAAAAACAAAAAACCCCAAAAACAAAAATCAAAACAAAAAGAAATCATATTATTCCCTGGAAATTGTCATTAATAGGGTAAATGAGTAAACAAATATCATTAAATCATGCAAGAGAAATGGAGATGATACAATATGCAGATATGCTGGATGCCAGATAATTAGTAGGTACTAGTTTGCATTAGACTGTTAAGCTGTTATGCTTCCCTCTCAAAAGCATGTGGTTTGAAATAAGATACATAGAATTGCTTCTTTTTCATTTTAATAAACATCAATTTCAATGATTAAATTTTCACTCTTCAAGTCCTGAGTGTAAAAGTTTAAGATGTCTTTATTCCATATCCAATAGAGTGATAGGTTTGACTGAGAGCTCAAACTCTGGTAATAAAAACAGGTAAACATCAGAAAAAATCTAATGTTTCCCTATTAGCCAACCTAAAGACATGTCAATGTTTTTAAAAAGGCTGTTCTAAAATCTTTTTTCCAAATAAAGAGCATGTTTATATAAATGACCCTTGTATTTGTAGCCTGTCACTATACAGCCTTTACCTACATGTAAAGGAAAGTAGTATTCAGTCAATACAAAATGTATGTCATATATTATGAAATATGGATATGTGGTTAAGTACAGGCTATTAGTGAATTTTACAATTTTGATCTGAAGTCATATGTAAGATAGAAACAACCTATATATGATGCTTTTAAAAAAAAAATATTTATTTATTTGACAGAGAGAACACAAGTAGGCAGAGGGGTAGACAGAGGGAGAAGCAGGCTCCCCGCTGAGTAGAGAGCCAGATAAGGGGCTGGATCCAATGACCCTGAAATCATGACCTGAGCTGGAGGCAGATGCTTAGACGACTGAGCCACCCAGGCGCCCCCATATATATAATGTTTAAAGAGAACACAGACTTTTTACACTGTGGAAATGCAGCAGGAAAGACAAACAGCATCTTCCTTATGGGGAGTTCATAATTTAGTAAGGGAGAGAAAATTTTATGTAAAGCGTTAAATATTTAAAAACTTTAAATGGGTAAACAGATAATCAACTCTTTCAAATATACGATTTTTTAATTTGTTTTAGATGATACTCTGATCTTTTGTAAAATAACAGGGTGGCAAGGAGCTGAAGGATGGGCGGTGAGTTTTCTCTGAAAGGTAATACTTGATCTATAACCTGAATAGAGAGTTAGGGTCACTTATTCAAAGAGCCCAAGTAAAACAACTCCAGGGGAAGAAGGTAGCAAATGAAAAAGTACTGAGGTAACTGAAGTGGGCAAGCAGGAACAAGAAAAGAAGAAAAACAGGACCCATCGTGATTGAAAGATTAGTGAGTCATCTTTTTTAGTGCTTTTTGAGAAGTAATTTCTAGCAAAGGAGCTTAAAGATTCTTGATCTCTCATAGCTTAGTGATTAAAAGGGGATACTGCTTTATTTTATAATTACAGATTAGTGAGGTATTGGACATCTGGGTTAATCAGAGTATGTGGGTGAACACATTTATCTTCGTTTGGGACAGGGTAATGGCAGCATAGAACTGAGATATGTGTGATAATTTCCTTCAAAAGATGTTGTCTTTGAAACAGCTTTATGAACCACAGATTTAAAGCAACAAGTGCGTCAAGTTAGCAGATTCACCATCCATTCATTCTTTTTTTTTTTAAGATTTTATTTATTTATTTGACAGACAGAGATTACAAGTAGGCAGAGAGGCAGGCAGAGAGAGAGAGGAGGAAGCAAGGCTCCCCGCCGAGCAGAGAGCCCGATGCGGGACTCAATCCCAGGACCCTGAGATCATGACCTGAGCCGAAGGCAGAGGCTTAACCCACTGAGCCACCCAGGCGCCCCCCATTCATTCTTTTATTCAATCAATCATTCTAGAAACAGTTATTGTACACCTGCCTATCTGCGAGACCCCCTTCTGCCTTCCAACAGAGAGACATGCAAAGAGACCACTATCAGGAGAATTTGGAAGGCATCCTGTTTAGAAGGAAATCCTGAACTGGTCAATAAAGATCAGAATTATATCATGGAGCCTTGTTTATGATACAATCACAGTCCATAACCGATAAATGGCAGGACTAAAATCCAAATCTTTGTCTAGATGATCTCTCCTTCCTTTCCTCTTTAATTCTTTCTTATTGAATTTTTGCTTGCTTGTTGCTGCTTTTTCTATTTCCCTTTTGTTTTTTATTTGATTTTTCTCAGGTTATTTCACCATTTTCCCTGTAACTGTCTTCCCTTATATAAGTTGTCCTTTCATCAAAATCTCTGCCTTATGAACCATAAAGGGTGGTAATGTTTTCTATACGGACTCCAATTGGTAGACTGATCAAAACACTGAGATGTCAAGATGTCAAAAGGAACACCTACATGGGGCAGAGTCACAGACAAAAGCAGTGGGGCAGGAGCTAAGATCTTCAGTGAATAAAGTTGTGGGACCAGGATGTAGGTTGATGATGGGGATTTTGTCACATGTCAAAGGATCTAAGAGTTTTGGAAAGAGAAATGAAGAGAAATGACTTGAAAGTGACAATGGGGAGCGAGAAGAGCATCTATTCCATTTCCTGACCCTGTGTTACTTGGGAGGCATGCAGACAAGGAAGTTTGCTCAAGAAGCAGCCAGATTCATGTCAGGGCTGAAAGTGACCAGAAAAGCAATAGAAGAAAACAAGACCCCAGAAACATCTCCCAGTTTATATATAAGGTTCCTAGGACTCAGGAAAAGAAGTGGTAGGAAGGAATATTTGGCTGTTATTGAAATAGACCAAGTTATTCAAAGCCTGTGAAATTTAAAAATTGAGGAAAGGCACGTTTGTGGAAAGGATTACATAAAGGCTGGGGCAAGCATTTTGGAGATACTAAGCAACACCATTGCAGATTTCTATGAATAATTCAAAGGAAGAGATAAGACAAGGGGAAACTTTTAGCACTTGGCATTATTTAAGGGTTTAAGTAGCAGTTGCCTTTCAAGTATAGAACTAAAAAAAAAAAAAAAAAAAAAAAAGTACCAAGTTTAGAAATCCTGGAAGAGATCAGAATATGTGTACTGTGGTCAACATGGAATTATAATACGTTCTTAAAGGCCACAGAGGACAGGTTCGGATGTCCCTGAAAGCTCATTCTACTCTTCCATCTTAGTGGAGAGCTGGATTCAAGGCTGTTTAGCTCGTCTACATCTTCCTGTTCCCCCAGCACTTAGGTGTGGCCATGTGACTGAGTTCGAATCAAAGGGTGTGGGAACAATTATTAAACCTTTAAATATTTGAATGAATTTCTAAAGCTTCTGTATGAAAATGAAAACAACTATGAACCAGTATTTTCTCCTTCTACATTTTATACAGTCTAGCATACTATACCACTCTGCATCTTTTTTCTTTTTTTTTTTTTTGTCACTTAACATATACCTTATAGATAGTCCACAGAACAGAGAAATCATAATCATTTTTGGTTTTTGGGGGGGAGTTCATAGTATTCTGTTTTATGTATTTATTATATTTTACCTAAACACTCAGTTTTAATGGACATCTAGGTTTATCCATTAATTCAACAAGCATTTATTAAGTGCTTCCTATGTACCAGGATTAATTCAGACCTTTATCAATGAACAAAACTGGTAAAGATTAAAACCTTATATGGACTTTATTTTCTAGCTGCAAGAGGTAGGCAATATGGAAACAGTGTTCCAATCAAAGGGAAGGGCCTTTTTCCTTTAAGTGCCTGACATGTTGGAAGAACAACAAGAAAGTCAACAACATGCCTGGAGCATAGTAGGTGAAGGGAGAACAGTAGACAAAGAAAAATGATCAAAGAGAAGCTACTGGGATGTATTCTTGGAGTGAAATATGAATTCATTTCATACTTTGAGTGGTGAGTTGATTTGACTTGCATTTTTTATCACTGACAATATTGCAATAAGTAAACTTGTGCATATTCCATTTATGTATGTACAAATGTCTTTATAGCATAATTCCCAGATTTAGGAATATAGGGAAAAGGACATATGGTTTTATAAATGTGACCAAAAATGTCTCCCAATGGAGGCTTAATCATTTCACACTCCTACCAAAAATAAAAAAATATCAGTTTCTGTTTTATATTTATATCTGTTCACTTTTGCTGGTGTTCATATAGTGTATTATCATTGCTATATTTGTAACATGGAAAAAAATTGTTTTTTTCCTTTTTCTATTTGCTTTGTTTTTTGGGGATTTGAACAACTCATATGAAAATAGAAAAGGTTCCTGGTTAACAGAGACAGTTTGATACTCTAGAAGAATATGAGTTAAATAATACTGAGTCCTGAAGAGTTAGGGCAAAACACAGCTTAAAATACAGGAGCAAATGTAGACCTGACATTGGTGAAAGAAATTGCTTTTAATGAAAGAAACAGGTGTGTGTCGATGCAGACAGGACTGCTGGTTTTGCTGGAAGCCAGAATTGGGCTTTACTTCTCAGTGAGGTCTACTTTCTTCGTGAAATAGGGGGCTAGATCATCAAGGAGAATAAAGGGGACTGTGGAAGAAAAGGAACCAAGAGCAGAAAATAAAATATTTCTTGTCAGAAATGAGAAAGAACATTGCAGGGTGAAACGTAACTCAATTGAAATCACTGTCAGAACACTGATCAAAGAGGTGACCATGAACGTACAGTGTCACTAGTCGGCTCGGGTGTGTGATTTTCCCTGGCAGTCTGAAAAGTCTGTGGACAGACAAAGCGAACACAGGCAGCAGGATTTACCCAAGTCTAGATGCCTGAAGGGCAGGTGGGTGAAAAGACATTAGGTCAAGGTTGTTTAGAAAGTCTTCTGGAAGAGCTTAAAGTATTGAGGTGTGAACACTGAAGATGGAAAGTCAGAAAATTCATTGAAAAACTTTAGAGAAAATGTTAATTTCCTCCTCCCATATACCACTAATACATACCATGACTTTTACCATGCTGTATATCTTCATAGCACAACCTTTGTTCTAGTACATAAAATATATTTTGACTGACATCCTTAATTAACAAAACTCAAGGAATGCAACCAGAAAGAATGCATTTCCCCACCACACACAATCTTTAAATATTTTCATGAAGAACAGTCTGCTTCTTGCTACATGAGGACACCAGGAAGCTTCTTCAACATTGCTGATCACCATGAGATTTATTTTTTTAAGTTTTTTTTTTAACTCTCATTGTAGGTTGCAAACTGTCTCAACTCATTAAATGATGAACAATATGAAGTTGACTTTTTCCCCCTCACAAAGATGTGATTTGATATATGTGAAGAGATTGTTGATTTTCTTTTTCCATGCTTATTTCCCCTTTACTACCAAATGCCATTTTCCTATTCCTATAAAAGTCTGGGGAGGGAGCAGAGGTAGAGATATAAGAAAGTTCTTTATTGTCTGCTATTTTAAAATCTCAGTTGTTATCTTAGGGCCTGATCAAAACTTAAATCTCATTGTCTTTCATGTGGAATTTATTCATAAGGTCTTCAGA